>NC_057803.1:426604888-426614314 GCF_018294505.1 Triticum aestivum | reverse complement strand
GGCTTCGGCGGGAGGCGGCGGCTGCGCGCCACGTGGCGGCGTGGGAGTGGCGGCGGCGGTGTGTCCGGCCCGGACGGACAATGTCCGGCGCGCGGAGCTGCAGTTTTTAGGGTTTCGGGGAGGAAGAAGATCCGAAAACGGAGGGGTGTATATATATGCATAGAGGGAGCTAGGAGAGTCCAAATGAGGTGCGGTTTTCGGCCACACGATCGTGATTGAACGCTCTAGGACATGGAGCAGAGTTTGGTGGGTTTTGGGCCAAATTGGAGGTGTGTTGGGCTGCAACTCACACGAGGCCTTTTCGGTCCCTCGGTTAACCGTTGGAGTATCAAACGAAGTCCAAATGGTACGAAACTTGACAGGCGGTCTACCGGTAGTAAACCAAGGCCGCTTGGCAAGTCTTGGTCCAATCCGGAAATGTTTAATCCCCACACACGAAAGAAAGCTAGAAATGACCACCGGAGGAGAACGAAGCGCCGGAATGCAAAACGGACAACGGGGAAAATGCTCAAATGCATGAGACGAACATGTATGCAAATGCAATGCACATTATGACATGATATGAGATGCATGACAATGACAACAACACATGGAGACAAAACCCAAACCCGAGGAAATAAATTAACTTAACGCCGGAAACGGCAAGAGTTGGAGTACAAATAGGGAAAGTTACATCCGGGGTGTTACAACACTCCACCACTACGAAAGGATCTCGTCCCGAGATCTAGGACTGAAAGAACGCCGGGTACTCAGAACTGAGGTGATCCTCGCGTTCCCAGGTAGCTTCACGGTCGGAATGGTGTGACCACTTGACTTTGAGAAATTTGATTGACTTGTTGCGAGTCTTGCATTCAGTCTCTTCAAGAATAGCAACTGGGTGCTCACAATAAGAGAGATCTTTTTGGAGCTCAATGTCCTCGAAGTTGACGGTGCGGTCAGGAGTCTTGAAGCACTTTCGAAGCTGAGAGACATGGAACACGTCATGAACATTTGCAAAGTTTGAAGGAAGCTCGAGTTGATAGGCGAGGTCGCCTCTCTTGCTGACAATCTTGAAAGGTCCCACGTATCTAGGGGCAAGCTTCCCTTTGATACCGAAGCGACGAGTACCTTTCATAGGAGAGATGCGGAGGTAAACATGATCTCCGATCTCGAAAGCCAAATCACGGTGCTTACTATCATAGTAGCTCTTCTGGCGGTATTGGGCTGCTTTGAGGTTATCATGAATGACTTTGCACATTTCTTCTGCTTCTGTGATTAAGTCATTACCCAAAAGCTGACGTTCACCGGTTTCGGACGAGTTGAGAGGGGTACGGCACTTCCTGCCATACAGAATTTCAAAAGGGGCCTTGCCCGAACTTGCTTGAAAACTGTTGTTGTAGGAGAATTCAGCATAAGGAAGACAATCCTCCCATTTCATGCCGAAGGAGATCACACAAGCCCTGAGCATATCTTCAAGAATCTGGTTGACACGCTTGACTTGACCGCTTGTTTGAGGATGGAAAGATGTGCTGAAGCGGATGTTCGTGCCCATGGCCTTCTGAAAAGAATCCCAAAACTTCGAGGTAAAGATGCTGCCACGGTCTAAAGAGATCACTTGAGGAATACTGTGCAGAGAGACAATATGAGAGGTATAGAGTTCCGCCAATTGAGCTGCAGTGATCGACTCTTTGATAGGCAGAAAGTGAGCCACTTTGGTGAGTTTGTTGATGACAACGAATATAGCATCATTGCCATGCTTGGACTTTGGAAACCCAGTTACGAAGTCCATCTCAATGTGGTCAAACTTCCATTCTGGTATGGCAAGAGGTTGGAGGAGACCAGCTGGCCTTTGGTGTTCTGCCTTCACTCTTCTGCAGACATCACATTCATTTACGAATTGAGCGATCTCACGCTTCATTCGAGTCCACCAATAAGCTTGCTTAAGGTCCTGATACATCTTCGTGCTCCCAGGGTGGATCGAGAGGAGAGAATTGTGAGCCTCGTTCATGATCACTTTACGGAGGTCACCTTTGGGCACAACAATACGATCCTCGAAGAAGAGAGTGTCCTTGTCATCAAGGTGGTAGCACTTGTACTTGGACTGACTCTTGGCAATCCCAATCTTCACCTTTTTCACCATAGCATCAAGAAGTTGGGCTTGGCGAATCTGGTCTTCCAAGGTAGGAGAGACATGAAGGTTGGCGAGGAAACCTTGAGGAACAACTTGCAGATTAAGTTTGCAGAAAGCTTCACAAAGCTCGGGTTGATAAGGCTTGAGAATCAGACTGTTGCAGTAGGCTTTCCTGCTCAAAGCGTCAGCAATCACATTGGCCTTGCCTGGAGTATACTCGATACTCGGATTATACTCTTGAATCATTTCGACCCATCGAGTTTGCCTGAGGTTGAGATTAGGCTGAGTGAAGATGTACTTGAGACTCTTGTGATCAGTGAAAATGTCCACTTTTCTTCCCAATAGAAGATGTCTCCAAGTCAAAAGAGCATGCACAACTGCCGCCAACTCGAGATCATGAGTGGGGTAGTTCTTCTCATTAGGCTTCAACTGGCGATATGTATAAGCAACAACTTTCTTCTCTTGCATCAATACTGCGCCAAGACCTTGGAGAGAGGCATCACAAAAGACCTCGTACGGCTTGGATTCATCAGGAGGAGTCAGAACTGGAGCAGTGATCAACTTCTCTTTCAAAGTGTTGAAAGCAATATCACACTCCGGAGACCAAACGTACTTGATGTGCTTCTGAAGAAGATTAGAGAGAGGCTTCGCGATCTTAGAAAAGTTTTCAACAAATCTTCAGCAATAGCTTGCGAGACCAAGAAAACTGCGGAGTTGCTTCACATTCTGAGGAGGTTCCCAATTCACAATTGCAGACACCTTCTCAGGATTCACGGCAATGCCCTTGGTAGAGATGATATGACCAAGATAAAGAACCTCATCAAGCCAAAATTCACACTTGGAGAACTTGGCATAGAACTGACGTTCTCTGAGCTTATCAAGAACCAAACGCAAGTGCTTGGCATGATCTTCCTTGTTCTTGGAGAAACCCAGAATGTCATCGAGATAGACCAAAATGAAGTCATTGGTGTAGGCGTTGAAGATGAAGTTCATCATGCGAGAGAACGTCGGAGGAGCGTTGGCGAGGCCAAAAGACATGACAGTGTATTCATATGAACCAAAGCTTGTTCTGAATGATGTCTTGGGAATATCTTCTTCACGAATGCGAATCTGGTGATAACCCATATGGAGATCAAGCTTGGAGAATACTTGGGCACCTTTGAGTTGTTCGAACAGCTCATTGATGTTGGGAAGTGGGTATTTGTTCTTGATGGTCTTCTTGTTCACTGGACGGTAATCAACATAAAGTCGGTCTGTTCCATCCTTCTTCTTCACAAAAAGAACACCACAACCCCATGGAGAAGAACTAGGCCGGATAAGACCCATTTTCTCTTGCTCATCGAGTTGCTTCTTCAACTCCTTCAACTCTTCAGGTCCGAGCTTATAAGGATGTTTGCACACAGGTTCCGTGCCAGGCTCAAGATCAATAACGAATTCAACTGGCCGGTGCGGAGGCATTCCTGGAAGCTCTTCTGGAAATACGTCTTGATATTCGCAAACGACTGGAATTGGAGAGATGGCATCCAATTCACCCTTCTCATTGAGAGAAAATAGACTAATGGTATTATCCCGAGCGGCAAAGACAATTACATCCTCAGACGAATGAGTCAATTGAATCTGCCTGGCAGCACAATCAAGCTGAGCCTTGTGCTTAGAAAGCCAATCCATTCCGAGAATAAGATCAATATCCAAGTCACCAAGAACATTTGGAGAGGACAAGAACTTATAGTCACCCAAAATGATAGTAACATCTGGAACGCATACTCGAGATGTCATTTGACGGGCCGGAGAGACGATAGCCAACGGCTTCGGCAACACTTGAGTAACAAAATCATGCTTAGATGCAAAAGGTCTCGAGATGAAACAATGCGATGCACCAGTGTCAAAAAGAACTTTTGCGGGAATATCATTAACAGGAAGGTTACCCATGATCACATCTGACGAGTCCTCTGCCTGAGCTGCATTCATCAAATTGACCTTGGCATGCTTGGGGTTATGCTTGACCACAGCTGTACTTGCCGATCTGACAGGAGGAGGAGGAGGAAGACGCCTCTGGTTGAAACACTTGTTGGCATAGTGACCCTTCTGTTGGCACTTGTTGCACGTGACCTCTGAAAGCGGACGGTGATATGGAACACTCGGTCTTGGAGGTTGAGACGAAGTCTTGTTCTGAAAGCCAGGGTTGGGTGGGTTGGAAGAACCACTGCCACCTTTGCTCTTCTGCTGATACGGCTGACGGAACGGAGGAGGAGGAAGCCAAAACTTCTGCTGCTTGGCCACTTGAGTAGAGGAAGAAGGAGTAACATCTCTGACTCGCTTCTTGGAAGCATCACACCTCAACTGAGCAGCCTCTTGCTTCAATGCCATGTTGTAGAACTCATCGTACCTCAAGGGCTCAAAGAGAACAAAAGCAAGCTGAATTTCTTCTCTGAGACCACCCCTGAACTGATATATCATGCTCTTCTCATTAGGGACGTCCTGCTTGGCAAAGTGGGCGAGCTTCTGGAACAACTTGTTGTAGTCATAGAGAGACAAAGAGCCTTGCTTCAGATTGTGGAATTCCTCACGCTTGCTTTCAACCACGCTCTGCGGAATATGATGAGCTCGGAAATCTTGACGGAAATCATCCCAAGTGATAACACGTCCATCTCTGGAGTCCTTGTACTGCTGGAACCATTCTGCAGCTTGATCTTTGAGTTGGAAGGAAGCGAACTTAACAAAGTCCTCAGGCCTGACGTTACTGCACTCGAAATGTTTACACAGATCCACAAGCCAATCGTCAGCATCGGTTGCCTCAACACAATTGCTGAAAGTCTTTGGCCCGTTAGCAAGGAACTGGTTCAGTGTAGCAAAGTGACTCTGATTGCTGCCTTGATTCCCTTGACTGCCTTGATTGCGCTCTTGAAGAATTTGCATGATCAGCTATGTGTTTGCATTGGTTGCGGCCATCACAGCTTGCCATGCCTCTGGAGGAGGTGGAGGTGGTGGCGGATCAGGATTCGGAGTCGTGCGCGTTGGAGGAGCCATCCTGAAGAGGTTGACCACCATTAGCACATTGATAGACAAATATTGAAGCTAAATCCAATGGAATGAAAATTGCAACATATAGTCTTCACATCCGAACAAAATGAACGAATGCATTCCTCTTGAAATGGTCACATATCCATAAATTGAGAAGCCACGTAGAATTAAGGTAGAGAAATAAATCAACAAGGTACGGATCAAGAACGAATAATCGGTAAGAAATCCCAATCTCAAACCAATATCCGTGGAAGAGAAACTAGAGCTACTAGAATTCCCACCTATGAAACTCCCGAACCTTTCCGGTTATGCAATCAGGTGTTGGGGATACAGGGGAAGCATAATATCTCACCCAAACTAGCAAATCCTACATCCAGCTGTATCCATCCTTCAACACATAACCAAGAAACCTTCGGAAACCATCTACCTCAACCTTTGAAAAGCATCCGTTATACAAGTTATGGCGATACTCCCGAACTCCCGCCCCAGTACTGGGTGGCGTCGAGGTTATCTCACCAACGAACTGCATAAAAGAGATTTTCGATGTCGGCGTACTAAACTCAAGTATTTCAGAATTGCAATGATAAAATTATGATGACAACACCTCAGAGCTCAACTCCCCGGGACACTTCCACTAAACCCCTGACAGGAGGCACCAAGACAATGTTCTCATCATAAAACCATCAGAACGATTCCAAGATACCCGCGTGATCCTAAAAATTTTTTAGTGAAATTTGAGAAGAGAAGAGTCAAAACTCTACGTCAGGATGCCTTACCAGAGCGATGAGGAGACTGGGAAGTAAAAAGAATTCCTAATCTCTCCGATATATAATTCCTAAAGACTCAAAACATTTTTCTAGACACAACTCAGCTGCTAAAAACGATCAAGCAATGGGGCTCCTAAGGTCGGGAAAGGCTCTGATACCAACTTGTAACACCCTCGATGCGACTATAGCTCCCACGTGTCGAGGCACGACTTAGAGACATAATCGCATTGAAGGCATATGTCGCAAGTTAGGCAATCTTCACAACATCCCATGTAATAATAATAAAAGGGGAGATAACATAGTTGGCTTACACTCGCCACGTCAATCAAGTACATAAATAACATTACATCATCCAAACACTCATGGCCCGACTACGGCGCAAAAATAAAAGAGAACCCAACATGCGACAACGGTCCCGTTCACCCCCAACTGGGCACCACTACTGATCGTCGGGAAAGGAAACATAGTATCGTTGAGAGTCTTCGTCAAACTCCCACTTGAGCTCATACGTGTCTCCTGGAGCGGAATCATCAGGCCCTGCATCTGGTGTAATAGTAATCTGTGAGCCACAGGGACTCAGCAATCTCGCACCCTCGCGATCAAGACTATTTAAGCTTATAGGTAAGGCAAGGTAAAATATGAGTGGAGCTGCAGCAAGCGACTAGCAAGTCTGGTGGCTAACTTATTCGCAAAGGAGAGCGAGAAGAGGAGGCAAAGCGCGAGCGAGAAACTGGAGAGCAACCTGCGCAAACATTACTCCAACACCGTGTCCACTTCCCGGACTCCGCCGAGAAGAGGCCATCATGGTAACACACTCAGTTGATTCATTTTAATTAATTAAGGTTCAAGTTATCTACAACCGGACATTAACAAATTCCCATCTACCCATAACCGCAGGCACGGCTTTCGAAAGTTCAATCCCTGCAGGGGAGTCCCAACTTAGCCCACGACAAGCTCTCACGGTCAACGAAGGAATAGACCTCCTCCCAAGACATTCCGATCAGACTCGGTATCTCGGTAACTCAAGACACTTCGACATGTTAAAACAAGACCAGCAACACCGCCCAAATGTGCCGACAAATCCCGATAGGATCTGCACATATCTCTTTCTCAAGGCACACTCAGATAAGCAATCCATACAACTAAAACCAGCCCTCGAGTTTCCCCGAGGTGGCGCTGCAAGGGGATCTAGTTTGGGCCAACACTCAGAGGAGCACTGGCCCGGGGGGGGTTAAAATAAGATGACCCTTGAGTCTGCAGAACCCAAGGGAAAGACAAAGGCTAGGTGACAAATGGTAAAACCAAGGTTGGGCATTGCTGGAAAAGCTTTAATCAAGGCGAACTATCAAGGGGTTCCCATTATAACCCAACGCAAAATCCGGGAACATAACACCGATATGACGGAAACTAGGGCGGCAAGAGTGGAACAAAACACTAGGCGAGAGACCGAGCCTTCCACCCTTTACCAAGTATATAGATTCATTAAGGTAACATGGCAATATAATGATATCCCAACAAGTAAATAAAAGATGTTCCAACAAGGAACGGCCTCCAATCTTCACCTGCAACTAGCAACGCTATAAGAGGGGCTGAGCAGAGCGGTAACATAGCCAATCAACGGTTTGCTAGGACAATGGTGGGTTAGAGGTTTGACATGGCAATTTGGGAGGCTTGCAAGCAAGTGGTAGGCATCGTAGCAATGGCACAGCAAAAGAGCGAGCAAACTAGCATAGCAAAGATAGTAGTGATTTCGAGGGTATGATCATCTTGCCTGCACAGTTGTCAGAGTTGACTAGATCCTCGAAAGAAAACTCAACGGGCTCCTCGTTAGCGAACTCGTCTCCCGGCTCTACCCAAACAAGACAAACAAGCAACAAGGATACAATCAACCACGTGCAAGACCAAGTAATATGATGAAATGATGATATGCTATGCGGGACGCGACGCGGGATGCAAAATGCAAGATATGACAGGAAAATGCATGAATCTGGCCTCAACCTGGAAAACCAAGTGTGCCACTGGAAAGATGAGATGAAATCGCTTGAAAACGATATAAAGAACGCCGGAATCGGAGTTACGGTTAGGAAATGGCAAGCGATCCAAAAATGACACCGGTCTGCGATTTACAGCAAGTAGGCATCTAAATGCAATGAGATGAACATGCTACAGCACCCAAACCTGACAACAAAATACATGGCAGGGATGCACAGAAGATGCTTAACAAAAGTCTAGCACTGACCTACGGCCAAATCATCCATTAACAGGTTCAAACAAGCATGGCAAAAACGCAAATGGTAAAACAGATCTCAGACTTAGTGAAATTAACACTTGTCTGAAATTTCAGATCATATAGCCCTCTTCGGAGCAACAAAATAACATGCTACAGGACCTGAACATGACAAAGAAAGACATGGCATGGAGCTACTCAACAAGCTTAACAAAAGTCCCTTAGTGACCTTGAGCCAAAAGGGATCACAAAATATACTAACAAGCACACGAACATAGCAAAAACATAATCAGTTACAGACTTAGTGAAAAACTGGGACATGCTGAAACATAACTCACGAAGGCATGTTTACGAGCTCGATGCACTCACTACAGTGCAAGTCATGGCAATACAACCATACATCCCTTAAGAAGGCACAAAATGCAAGCTAGACATGGCAAGAACAATGGCATAGCATGCAGGGATCAACTACAATAACATCGGCAAAATCGCAAACAAGTTGACAATCTGCCCAGATTCGCAACGAAGCAAAAGTAGAGCTCGATTGACTCAAGCTAGGATGCTCCATAATTGCAAACAAAGACATGTATGGATAGAGCACTACAATATTAACAAAATTCCCTTACTGATCATCCTCAAAAGAGGCACGGATCACTAGAAAACAACACAAACATATGGCATCATGAACTAAACAATCCTAGGACTTAGTGAAATTACGAAGTCCCCGAAAACAGATTTACCGGGTGCACCACTTGGCAAGCTTGCACAAGTCACCACACACATCCTAAAAATACATGGGTTGCACCTCTGCAGAGATGACAAAACCCTTAACAAAACATATGAAGAACTCACGGGCATATCATGCACACAATAATCATGGCAAAAATGACAAAAGTGATAAAGGGAGTAACAGATCTGACAATTAACTCAAGTAGTCCTCTTCTAATAGCATTTCCGGCATCAAGATGAGCTCAGATGAAAATGATGCACTGGAATGAAATGATGTACTCTCTGAGATGAACATTTTGATATGCTATATGTCCAAATCGGAGCTACGGATGCAAAGTTACGGGGCCTCGAACAGAGCAACTTGGACTAAAAATATCCGGGACTTGGCGAAAAAAACTACCCCGAATTAGGGTTTACTGTAGCAACTGCGGATCTGGATCGGGGCGCGCCTCCCAAGGTGGATCCGGGCTCGCCGGCGGGCTGGAGCTCGCCGGAGTGGGTTCGCCGGCCGGGGAAGAGGGGAGGCGAGGCCGGGGCGGCTCCGGCCGGCGCGTGGAGGCGGCGGCGGCGTC
>NC_057803.1:426590513-426604600 GCF_018294505.1 Triticum aestivum | reverse complement strand
CTGGCCTTCGGGCCGCGGGGGCCTGGCCCGGGCCGCGCGGGCTTCGGCGGGAGGCAGCGGCTGCGCGCCACGTGGCGGTGTGGGAGTGGCGGCGGCGGTGTGTCCGGCCTGGACGGACAATGTCCGGCGCGCGGAGCTGCAGTTTTTAGGGTTTCGGGGAGGAAGAAGATCCGAAAACGGAGGGGTGTATATATAGGCATAGAGGGAGCTAGGAGAGTCCAAATGAGGTGCGGTTTTCGGCCACGCGATCGTGATCGAACGCTCTAGGACATGGAGCAGAGTTTGGTTGGTTTTGGGCCAAATTGGAGGGGTGTTGGGCTGCAACTCACACGAGGCCTTTTCGGTCCCTCTGTTAACCGTTGGAGTATCAAACAAAGTCCAAATGGTACGAAACTTGACAGGCGGTCTACCGGTAGTAAACCAAGGCCGCTTGGCAAGTCTCGGTCCAATCCAGAAATGTTTAATCCCCACACACGAAAGAAAGCTAGAAATGACCACCGGAGGAGAATGAAGCGCCGGAATGCAAAACGGACAACGGGGAAAATACTCAAATGCATGAAACGAACACGTATGCAAATGCAATGCACATTATGACATGATATGAGACGCATGACAATGACAACAACACACGGAGACAAAACCCGAACCCGAGGAAATAAATTAACTTAATGTCGGAAACAACAAGAGTTGGAGTACAAATAGGGAAAATTACATTCGGGGTGTTACAGCATGGTTCGCAAGTACGAACTGATTCATAATCAAGTAATTCCAGAAGTCCTTCAGAATGGAGTTTCTTCATGCGCTTTATACTAATATGACCTAAACGGTTGTGCCACAAATAAGTTACAGTATCATTATCAACTCTACATCTTTTAGCTTCAATACTATAAACATGTGTATCACTACTATCAAGATTTAGTAAAAATAGACCACTCATCAAGGGTGCATGACCATAAAAGATATTACTCACATAAATAGTACAACCATTATTCTATAATTTAAATGAATAACCGTCTTGCATCAAACAAGATACAAATATAATGTTCATGCTCAACGCTGGCACCAAATAACAATTATTCAGGTCTAAAACGAACCCCGAAGGTAGATGTAGAGGTAGCGTGCCGACGGCGATCACATCAACTTTGGAACCATTTCCCACGCGCATCGTCACCTCGTCCTTAGCCAATCTTCGCTTAATCCGTAGCCCCTGTTTCGAGTTGAAAATGTTAGCAACTGAACAGTATCAAATACACAGGCACTACTGTGAGCACTTAGTAAGGTACACATCAATCACATGTATATCGAATATAACTTTCACTTTGCCATCCTTCTTCTCAGCCAAATACTTGGGGCATTTCCGCTTCTAGTGACCAATTCCTTTGCAGTAGAAGCACTCAGTCTCAGGTTCAGGTCCAGACTTGGGTTTCTTCACTTGAGCAACAACTGGCTTGTTGTTCTTCTTGAAGTTCCCCTTCTTCCCTTTACCCGTTTTTTGAAGCTGGTGGTCTTGTTGACCATCAACACTTGATGCTCCTTCTTGATTTCTACCTTCGCAGCCTTTAGCATTGCGAAGATCTCATGAATCGTCTTATCCATCCCTTGCATATTATAGTTCATCACGAAGCTCTTGTAGCTAGGTGGCAGTGATTGAAGAACTCTGTCAATGACACTATCAACGGGAAGATTAACTCCAAGTTGAGTCAAGTGGTTGTGGTACCTAGACATTCTGAGTATATGTTCACTGACAGAACTATTCTCCTCCATCTTGCAGCTGTAGAACTTATTGGAGACTTCATGTCTCTCAATTCGGGGATTTTCTTGAAATATTAACTTCAACTCCTGGAACATCTCATATGCTCCATGCCGTTCAAAACGTTGTTGAAGTCCTGGTTCTAAGCCGTAAAGCATGGCACACTGAACTATCGAGTAGTCATCAGCTTTTCCTCTGCCAGGTGTTCACAACATCTGGCGTTGCTCCTGCAGCATGTTTGTCACCTAGCGGTGCCTCCAGGACGTAATTCTTCTATGCAGCAATGAGGATAATCCTCATGTTACGGACCCAGTTCGTGTAGTTTCTACCATCATCTTTCAACTTCGCTTTCTCTAGGAACGCATTAAAATTCAACAAAACAACAGCACGGGCCATAGACATGCAGAATACTATCAAGTACTAAGTTCATGATAAATTAAGGTTCAATTAATCAAATTACTTAAGAACTCCCACTTAGATAGACATCTCTCTAATCATCTAAGTGATCACGTGATCCATATCAACTAAACCATGTCCGGTCATCACGTGAGATGGAGTAGTTTTCAATGGTGAACATCACTATGTTGATCATATCTACTATATGATCCACACTCGACCTTTCAGTCTCAGTGTTCCGGGGCCATATATGCATATGCTAGGCTTGTCAAGTTTAACCTGAGTATTCTGCGTGTGCAAAACTAGCTTGCACCCGTTGTATGTGAACGTAGAGCTTATCACACCCGATCATCATGTGGTGTCTCAACACGATGAACTGTAGCAACGGTGCATACTTCGGGAGAACACTTATACCTTGAAATTTAGTGAGAGATCATCTTATAATGCTACAGTCGAACTAAGCAAAATAAGATGCATAAAGGATAAACATCACATGCAATCAATATAAGTGATATGGTATGGCCATCATCATCTTGTGCCTTTGATCTCCATCTCCAAAGCACCGTCATGATCACCATCGTCACCGTCTTGACACCTTGATCTCCATCGAAGCATCATTGTTGTCTCGCCAACTATTGCTTCTATGACTATCGCTACCGCTTAGTGATAAAGTAAACCAATTACATGGCGATTGCATTTCATACAATAAAGAGACAAGCATATGGCTCCTGCCAGTTGCCATTAACTGTGTTACCAAACATGATCATCTAATACAATAATTGTTGTTGCAAGTTTTATGTGGCTACTACGGGCTGAGCAAGAACCGTTCTTACCTACACATCAAACACCACAACATGGTATAGTGATTGTTTTTTGATCTTCAGAAAGAACCATGTTCATTGAATCTGATTCAACTAAAGTTGGAGAAACTGACACCCACAAGCGACCTTTGTGCGAAGCACATCGGTAGAACCAGTCCCATGTAAGCATATGCGTAACGTCGGTCTGGGTCGCTTCATCCAACAATACCACCGAATCAAGATTCAACTAGTGACGGCAAGCAATATGTATATACCCATGCCCAAAACTCCTTTGTGTTCTACTCGTGCATATAACATCTACGCATAAACCTAGCTCGGATGCCACCGTTAGGGAACATAGTAATTTCAAAATTTTCTTACGCACACGCAAGATCATGGTGATGCATAGCAACAAGAGGGAAGAGTGTTGTCCACGTACCCTCGTAGACCATAAGCGGAAGCGTTATGACAACGCGGTTGATGTAGTCGTACGTCTTCACGATCGACCGATCCTAGCACCGAAGGTACGACACCTCCGCGATCTACACAGGTTCGGCTCGGTGACGTCCCACGAACTCATGATCCAGCAGAGTGTCGAGGGAGAGCTTCGTCAGCACGACGGCATGATGACGGTGATGATGATGCTACCAGAACAGGGCTTCGCCTAAGCACTGCTATGATATGACCGAGGTGGATTATGGTGGAGGGGGGCACCGCACACGACTAAGAGATCAATGATCAGCTTGTGTGTCTATGGGGTGCCCCCCTCCCCCGTATATATGGGAGTGGAGGAGGAGGAGGAGGGCCGGCCCTCTAGTATGGCACGCCCTAGGGAGTCCTACTCCCACCGGGAGTAGGATTCCCCCCCTTTCCAAGTAGGAGTAGGAGAGAAGGAAGGCAAGGAGAGAAGAGAAGGAAGGACGGGGCGCCGTCCCTCCCCCCTAGTACAATTCGTACTAGGCCTTGGGGGGCGTGTGGCCTGCCCTAGGCAGCCCCTCTCTCTTTCCCCTAAAGCCCAATAAGGCCCATATACTCCCCGGGGTAATCTCCCGGTACTCTGGAAAATGTCCGAACTCATCCTGAACCATTCCGATGTCCAAACATAGGCTTCCAATATATTGATCTTTACGTCCCGGCCATTTCGAGACTCCTCATCATGTCCATGATCAAATATGGGACTCCGAACTACCTTCAGTTCATCAAAACACATAAACTCATAATACCGATCGTCACCGAACGTTAAGCGTGCGGACCCTACGGGTTCGAGAACTATGTAGACATAACCAAGACACGTCTCCGGTCAATAACCAATAGCGGAACCTGGATGTTCATATTGGCTCCCACATAGTCTACGAAGATCTTTATTCGTCAAACCGCATAACGATATATGTTGTTCCCTTTGTCATCGGTATGTTACTTGCCCGAGATTCGATCGTCGGTATCTCAATACCTAGTTCAATCTCGTTACCGGTAAGTCTCTTTACTCGTTCCGTAATGCTACATCCCATAACTAACTTATTAGCTACATTTCTTGCAAGGCTTATATTGATATACATTACCGAGAGGGCCCAGAGATACCTCTCTGACAATCAGAGTGACAAATCCTAATCTCGTTCTATGCCAACTCAACAAACACCATCGGAGACACCTGTAGATCACCTTTATAATCACCCAATTACGTTGTGATGTTTGGTAGCACACAAAGTGTTCCTCCGGTATTTAGGAGTTGCATGATCTCATAGTCATAGGAACATGTATAAGTTATGGAGAAAGAAATAGCAACAAACTAAATGATCATCGTGCTAAGCTAACGGATGGGTCAAGTCAATCACATCATTCTCTAATGATGTGATCTCATTAATCAAATGACAACTCACGTCTATGGCTAGCAAACATAACCATGATTGATTCAATGAGCTAGTCAAGTAGAGGCAAACTAGTGACACTATGTTTGTCTATGTATTCACACGTGTACTAAGTTTCCGGTTAATACAATTCTAGCATGAATAATAAACATTTATCATGATATAAGGAAATATAAATAACAACTTTATTATTGCCTCTAGGGCATATTTCCTTCACCAATGTCCTCCACGTCGTCCACCTCCTCGGCCGTATTCCCGGTCGCTGTGCTCAGGGCATCAACCGAAGCGCCCGTCGCGGATGGCCTTGAGCTCTTGATAGTCATTGGTGTTGTGGTTGTGTATGTTGTGGAAGGCGCAGAACAGGCGGCTGCTCTTGGACGACTCGGGGTGGTCTCGGTCGCGCTTCGTCTCCGGCTCAGCCGCGAGCACGGCTACCCCCTTACGCTTCACATCTTTGGCCTTGGCCTTCTTGTCTTTTGGGTCAGCGGCTCAAAGCACAAGGCGGGAGAGGCACCATTCCTCAGCTCTTGCGCACTTGGTCGCCATGTTTAACATCTCCAGGGCCGTGCATAGCTCCTCGTGGATGGCAAGCTCCTCCTTCATCTTGACGTCGCGGACGCCGTCGGAGAACGCGGAGAAGATGGCCTCGTCTGTCACCTTGGGGATCTTGAGGGGAACGTTGTTGAAGCGCTTGATGTACTTCTGCAGGGTCTCCCCTGGCTGCTGCTTGATGCGCCGCAGGTCACCCAAGGCCGGCGGGCGGTCACGAGTGCCCTGGAAGTTGGCGACAAAACGCTCGCGCATCTCGCCCTAGGAGGAGATCGATCCCGTGGGCAGGATCAGGAGCCACGAGCGTGCGCCATCTTTGAGGGCCATGGGGAACCAGTTCGCCATGACCTTCTCGTCACTGTTGGCTGCCTCGATGCTCAGCTCGTAGAGCTTCAAGAACTCCGTGGGGTCAGGGGTGCCGTCGTAGTGCGGAGGCAGGTCTGGCTTGAACTTGTCGGGCCAGATGACGCTGTGCAGCTCGAGAGTGAAGGCGCGGCAGCCTGCTGTGGTCACCGAATCCCGTCACGAAGGCGGAGCCCGGTCCTGGTATCCACGTGCCGCCACTGCAGATAGTACGGGGTCTTCACGCGGTGGTGCTAGGAGCACAAGAGTGTTTTCTTCTTTGCACGCGGGCGCCTGGCGTGGAGGGTCACGCCGTGGGACCACACGTCTTGGTGCGAGGGCGCCGTCTTGACGCGGAGGTGGTGGAGGCGCTCCATGGGCCATGTCTCCCTTAGCTGGAGGTGGGCGAGGTAGCGAGAGAGACGGTGCGGGAGAGCCCCTAGCGGCACAGACGAGCTCGGCGATGCGGTCTAGCCAGTCCTCATAGAGGTCGTCGACCGGGCGGTAACGCAGGAGCTCGCGTGCCATGAGAAGCGAGGCATGCACGTCCGTGGGCACGCGATGAGCCGGCCGGAGTCAGCAACAGGGTGGAGGTGCGTCCGCCCCGCCGCAGGGAGGGGTGTAGTGATGAAGCTTGCTGCTTGTTCGCTGTCGGGCCCATGGTGGCGTTGGCAGCGAGTGATGGAGAACGGCGGGGAGGTCCGCCAATTGGCACCGTCTGAGCGATGCGGGCTGCGAGGGTGGCCCGACGCTCAGCATGGGCTAGGCGAGCATCAGCCATGGCTGCGGTGGAGCAGTGGAGCGTGGATCGACGGAAGAAAGGCTTCAGCACCCCCTACCTGGCGCACCAAATATCGAATTCGGGTTTCTGGCAAACCCTTAAGTTTCGAACTCTGGGTTGCTGATACGTATCCAACGTATCTATAATTTATGAAGTATTCATGCCATGTTTACAATAGTTTTATATGATTTTGGTATGATTTGATTAGAACTAACCCGGAATGTCGTTGTTTTCGGCAGAACTACCGTGGTGTTGTTTTTGTGCAGAAATAAAAGTTCTTGGAATGCGATGAAAATCAACGGAGAATATTTTGGAAAATATAAAAAATACTGGAACAAAAATCTACCGGAGGGGAGTCCCGTGGGCCCCACGAGGGTGGGGGCGCGCCCACCCCCCTGGGTGCACCCCTGTGCCTCGTGGACTACCTATGGGCCCTCCTGACTTGTTCTCGACGCCAACCTCTCCTATAAATACCCAAACCTCTAGAAATTAACCTAGATTGGAAGTTCCACTGCCGCAAGCCTCTGTAGCCACGAGAAATCAATCTAGTCCCTCTCTGGCACCCTGCCAGAGGGGGCCATCATCACCAGAGGGCATGGAGGAGGATCCCGGAGGGGCCATCATCACCATGAAGGCCAAGGACCAAAGGGGGAACCTCTCCCCATCCAGGGGAGGCCATGGAGGAGGAAGCACAATGGGGAGAACCTCTCCTCCTCTCTCTCTCTCTCGGTGGCGCCGGAGTGCCTTCGGGAGGGGAATCGTCGCCGCGGTGATCGTCTTCATCAACATCACCATCCTCACCTCTTTTTACGCGGTCCACTCTCCCGCACCCCGTTGTAATCCCTACATGAACATGGTGCTTTATGCCACATATTATGATCCAATGATGTGTTGCCATCCTATGATGTTTTGAGTAGATATCCTTTGTCTTTGGGTTGATTGATGATCTAGATTGGTATGAGTCGTATGTTTTATTTTGGTGCTGTCCTATTGTGCCCTCCGTGTTGCGCAAGCGTGGGGGATTCCCGCTGTAGGGTGTTGCAATACGTTCATGATTCGCTTATAGTGGGTTGCTTGAGTGACAGAAGCATAAACCCGAGTAAGGGGGTAGTTGCGTATGGGATAAAGGGGACTTGATGCTTTAATGCTATGGTTGGGTTTTACCTTAATGATCTTTAGTAGTTGCGGATGCTTGCTAGAGTTCCAATCATAAGTGCATATGATCCAAGAAGAGAAAGTATGTTAGCTTATGCCTCTCCCTCATATGAAATTGCAATGGCGACTATTAGTCTTGTGAACAATTGCCTAAGACAATTCCGCACACCGATCCATCATTATTCCACACTTGATATTTATAATATATAGTAATATATTCTAACTTTATGATAACAGCACCTACTTTTATATTTTATTTCTCTGATACCATGCAAAGTTATCCTCTTCATACCCACAACGTAGTTTTATTTCTCGTTTCTAGTTGGAAGCAAACGTTTGGTGTACGTCGAGTCGTATCAGTGGAAGATAGGACTTGAGAGAATATTGATCTTACATTTAGCTCCTTGTGGGTTCCACACTCCATACTTATCACATCCACCATTGGGAATTTCTACAATGATTCCCTGCACTTGGGGATTATCAAGCTCTTTTCTGGCACCCTTGCGGGGAGCAATAGCGTGTGGTTGATATTCTCATGTGTGCTTGTTTGCTTTCTTCACTAAGTAGATTTTGTTTTTCCTTTTTGTTTCTGTTTAGTTGTGGGTGAAACATAATTTTTTTTAAAGAATGAAAGTACAAAAAAATTTACTTGCCTCTCATGCCTAAAAAGTTTTTCAATAAGAGAAGTGATTGGAAGATTATGCATTGAAGAAATGAGGGTCGACCTTGAGCACTTGTGTTCATGCTCATCGAAACAATGTAAAACATTTCATGGAAGCTTCTCTGAAAATAATTATCCCCTTGTATATATCCATTATATTATAAAAATAATGTGCCAAGCTTCGGTTTTAGGATGATTAGATTGCTTGTTTACTATGTACAGTACAAAAACAGAAACTTCGGCTGTAGTGTGTGATTTTACATTTTTTACTGCAAAGTCAAATGGGTCTGAAACTTTTTGCACATTACTTCTGTATAAACTTTTTTAAATTTTCATAATTGTTTAGAACTTTTTGGAGTTACAGAAGTTTACTAAACTTCCAGATTACTACAGACTATCCTGTTTTTGACAGATTCTGTTTTCTAGAGTTGTTCGCTTATTTTTATGAATCTATGCGTAGTATCGGGGGGTATGAACCATGGTGAAGTTGGAATACAGTAGATGTAGTTCTAACATGAAGTTGGAATAAGTTTGCAACATTACCTAATGGTAGTGATTTGCTTTATTACACTAACGGGTCACACATAGTTTTTGTTAAAGTTTTGTGTGGATGAAGTGTTCGAAGATCGAGGAGCTATCAATATGAGAAGAATAAAGAGAGACAAGATCTCAAGCTTGGGGATACCGAAGGCACCCCAAGTAAATATTTCAAGGATACTCAAGCATCTAAGCTTCAGGATGCCCCGGTTGGCATCCCATCTTTCTTCTTCAACAATTATCGGTATACCTTGGTTTTTGTTTTGTTCACATAATTTGTGTCCTTTGTATTTTTGTTTTTCCTTTAAGAACCATGCTAGTATGAGATAGCCCTTTATTGATTTATAGAATACTTCATGTGCTTCACTTATATGTTTTAAGTATGATCTTATAGCATTCCTCTTTGTGCTTCACTTAAATCTTTTGAGTATGGTTTTATAGAATGCTTAGTGTGCTTCATTTATATATTTTGAGCTTGGATATTGGTTAGTCTATATTAATTGTCGAATGCTCCATGAACTTCACTTATATCTTTTGGAGTATGAATAATACTATAACCTAAAGTGGATTTGGAAGAGTGTCAACTTTAGTTAGTAATGATTCCACTATTCCGAATGAGAAGAATTTGCTTATGTGGAGAGTAGTAAAATTTCTATGCTTGTAGATGATGAAAAGAATGCTTTGTGTGATGGTTATATTGTTGAACTCATTCATGATGATACTGAAAACTATTATGAGGGAGGAATACATGCTTGTAGGAGTTGCAATAATATCAAGTTTCCTCTCTATGTGCTTAATGTTTTGAAGTTATACTTGTTTCGCCTTCCTATGCTAGTTGATTCTTGTTCCCATAAATTGTGTGCTCACAAAATCCCTAGGCATAGTAAGTGGTATAGGTTTAAATGTTCTAGTCATATTCTTCATGATGATCTCTTTATGTTTCAATTCTTATCTTTTATGTGAGCATCATTGAAATCATCATGCCTAGCTAAAAGGCATTAAAGAAAAGCGCTCGTTGGGAGACAACCCAATATTTACCCTTACTGTTTTTGTGTGTTTAAATGATTAAGCTACTATAATAATCATGTTTTATAGCTTTTGTTTCAATAAAGTGCCAAGTAAGACCTTTGGGAAGACTTGGGTGAAAGTTAATGTGATCTAGCTGTAAAAAAACAGAAACTTTGCGCTCACGAGATTAGCTTTCATTTTTTACAGAAGAGTGCGATTGAGTTGATTCTTTTTTCAGAAGGTTAATAGACAAATTCCTCAAGTCCACCAATTTATTTAATAATTTTTGGAGTAGCAGAATTATGGTTGGTGTTCATATCATTACAGACTGTTCTGTTTCTGACAGATTCTGTTTCATTGCATAGTTTGCTTGTTTTCTAGTTTCTATGGCTTATATTTCTCAATATAAATTGTCTAAATGATATGGTAAAGTAGGAATTGTGTGAGAACAACTATGAACCTTGTCTTTGACAGTACCAAAGTGAATGTTTTACTCTTCATCATTCTAACCTATCTCACGAAGTTCCGTTAAGTTTTGTGTGATTGAAGTTTTCAAGCTTTGGGTGAGATATCGATATGAGGAGAATAAGGAGTGGAAAGACCCTAAGCTTGGGGATTCCCAAGGCACCCCAAGGTAATATTCAAGGAATACTCAAGCACCTAAGCTTGGGGATGCCCCGGAAGGCATCCCCTCTTTCGTCTTCAAAACTATCAGTATACCTTACTCGAAGCTATTTTTTTATTCGTCACATGATATGTGTTTTTCTTGGAGTGTATTTTAAATTTTACTTGCTGTTGGAATAAAATCATTGGATCTGAAATCTTGAGTGAAGAAGAATCCTCCCATGGCTATTTAATTATTTCAAAACTTAGTATTCTTCACTTATATCTTTTTGGAGTAGTTTGTCATATGCTCACATGCTTCACATATATCCTATGAGTAAAAGGTTGAATGAATTGAATATCATAAATTTGAATTTATATACGTTTCATATGCTTGCAAAATGGGGAGTAATGACTTCATACATAATAAGTATAGGTAGTAAACTTATTGGAAGTTAGCAAACGCAGAATTGGTCACTTGAACAATTCATGAAAGAATATTGAAGGAAGAGATATTTCAAATTTAAATATACTATCTTGGACATATTTTGTAATTGTGAGCACTCATTAAAATCTGACATGCCAAAAAGTTGATGTTGGACAAGGAAGAAAACTTAATGGGTTATGTTTTCCTATATTCGAAACATTATATTGTCTTGGATCATCCAACATGTTGAGCTTGCCTTTCCCCCTCATGCTAGCCAGATTATTTGCACCAAGTAGAGATACTACTTGTGCTTCCAAATATCCTTAAACCTAGTTTTGCCATGAGAGTCCACCATATCTACCTATGGATTGAATAATATCCTTCAAGTAAGTTGTCATTCTTGCAAGCAATAAAAAGTGTTCTCTAAATATGTATGGTTTATTAATGTGGAGAAAATAAGCTTTATACGATCTTGTGATGTGGAAGAAATAAAAGCGACGGACTGCATAATAAAGTTCCATATCACAAGTGGCAATATGAAGTGACATTATTTTGCATTAAGATTTTGTGCATCCAACCATAAAAGCGCATGACAACCTCTGCTTCCCTCTACGAAGGGCCTATCTTTTACTTTTATCTTCTACACTTACACAAGAGTCATGGTGGTCATCACCTTTCCTTTTTTTACACTTTTTCCTTTGGCAAGCACTTTGTGTTGGATCGATCTGGATATATATATCCACTTGGATGTAGGTTCTCATAAATTATTATTGTTGACATTACCCTTGAGGTAAAAGGTTGGGAGGTGAAACTATAAGCCCCTATCTTTCTCTGTGTCTGATTAAAACTTTAAACCCATAAATATCACATGAGTGTTAGCAATTGTGAAAGATTAAATGATAGTTGAGTATGTGGAGTTTGCTTAATCAAAGCTCTTACATAGACCCTTCCTAAAAATAAGGTGAATTGCAATTGTCTGATGACTAAGAGCATGGTTTGTTAGTTTTCACGAAAATTTATGCTCTATACTTTAACATGTGAATAGCTTGTTACTTGATCATGAGAAGTTTTATGAGTTGAGCTACTGTTATGATATATAATGATGCTATAAAAAGTGCTTGAAACTATCATTGATCAAACTTAACACTTGCTAGCATTCACACTTCATAAATTATTTCTTTTATCATTTACCTACTTGAGGACGAGCAGGAATTAAGCTTGGGGATGCTGATACATCCCCAATGTATCTATAAATTATGAAGTATTCATGCCATGTTTACAATAGTTTTATATGATTTTGGTATGATTTGATTAGAACTAACCCAGACTGGCACTGTTTTCAGCAGAACTACCGTGGTGTTGTTTTTGTGCAGAAATAAAAGTTAACGGAATGCGATGAAAATCAACGAAGAATTTTTCTCGAAAATATAAAAAACACTGGAACAAAAATCTACCGGAGGGGAGTCCCATGGGCCCCACGAGGGTAGGGGCGCGCCCACCCCCCCTAGGCGCGCCACTATGGCTCGTGGACTACCCGTGGGCCCCTTGACTTGTTCTCGACGCCAACCTCTCCTATAAATACCCAAACCTCCAGAAATTAACCTAGATCGGAAGTTCCTCCGCCGCAAGCCTCTGTAGCCACGAGAAATCAATCTAGGCCCTCTCTGGCACCCTACCGGAGGGGGCCATCATCACCGGAGGGCATAGAGGAGGATCTAGAGGGGCCATCATCACCATGAAGGCCAAGGACCAGAGGGGGAACCTCTCCCCATACAGGGGGCCATGGAGGAGGAAGCACAAGGGGGAGAACCTCTCCTCCTCTTTCTCGGTGGCGCGGGAGTGCCATGGGGAGGGGAATCATCGCCGTGGTGATCGTCTTCATCAACATCACCATCCTCACCTCTTTTACATTGTCCACTCTCCCGCACCCCTTTGTAATCCCTACTTGAACATGGTGCTTTATGCCAGATATTATGATCCAATGATGTGTTGCTATCCTATGATGTTTTTAGTAGATATCCTCTGTCTTTGGGTTGATTGATGATATAGATTGGTATCACTACAAAAAAAGACACATCCGTGACATTTTGGGCCGAACTAAAAAAATATGTCATACTTACGACACTTCTATGACGATAATTGTGACAAAACCCGGTATCATCATAGATGTGGTGGGCTCCTACTTCTATGACAAAAAATCATGACAGAAAATGGGCTTTTCGTCCTAGGCGGGCCGGAGACATAGCTGCATGACATTCTTTGGGTCGTCCATGATGGAAAAAACTATGGTAGAAGCGAGGGCGAGGAAAATATCGGGGTGTTCCCGGTTACCGTGCGTGGTCGGAGCCGAGCGATGCGCGTTTCTCTCATACACGCACGCGCGTGGGTGCGAGGCGTTGGGCTCTAACTGAACCCGAGTGAGGCGTTGGGCTCTAACTGAACCCGAGCGATTGCACTGCAGGCTACGCGTTACTGAACCCGAGCGATCGATCGATGGCTATTAACTGAACCCGAGCAATTGCACTGCAGGCTACGCGTTACTGAACCCGAGCGATCG
Source organism: Triticum aestivum (assembly GCF_018294505.1). NCBI lineage: Eukaryota > Viridiplantae > Streptophyta > Magnoliopsida > Poales > Poaceae > Triticum > Triticum aestivum. The sequence goes on along the minus strand of NC_057803.1, from coordinate 426,591,169 downwards.
ATCGATGGCTGTTAACTGAACCCGATCGAGTGATTCCTTCGCTACTGCTACTAACTGAAGTCGATCGATGCTGCCTTGATGAACAGTGAGCGTTGCTGGGGGATTTGGATGAACAGTTCCCGGTTGGGGTGGATGAACAAGACCCCGTGGTGTTGCCTCTGGATGAATAGGACCCCGATCGATCGACCCGGTTGGGGCTGGATGAACAGGACCCCGTGGAGGGCAGGATGAAAAGGACCACCCCGTGGAGGGCTGGATGAATAGTAGCATGTGGACGGGTGATTGAACAGGAGCCCGTGGAGGGGGTGGTTGAACAGTAGTCGGTGGAGTAGCGCGCGGTGGAGGCTAGATGAACAGGAGCCTGTGGATGAACAGTCGCATGTGGAGGCTGGAGGAGGTTGACAGTGGATGAACAGTAGCCCGTGGAGGCTGGAGGGGGTCGACGGTGGAGATGAACAGTATCTCGTGGAGTCCCGTTTTGCGGTACGCCACACCCCTCCCAATGAACAGGACCCCCATTTCGACCGTAGCGCTCCAACACAAGTCTGTGTCCTCCGTTTTGCGGTACGCCACACCCCTCCAGATCAACAGGACCCCCGTTTCGACCGTAGGAGGTCCGTTTCCTCCATTTTGCGGTACGCCAGACCCCTCCCGAT
>NC_057803.1:426434925-426590217 GCF_018294505.1 Triticum aestivum | reverse complement strand
ATTATGTTATGACCCAGCCGGTTGGCTCCCCATGAACACGACGATGACACTATTTCTGCATTCCGACCCAGCCATGTACACGAGCCCTGGCCGTACATATGCGCGAGTAGGCGTTCGAGACCCTGCCAGTATGTATGTACGTGGCCGTATTTTCTTTCTTGCACACTGGCCGTTGTACGTACGTGTACATGCTACATGCGCGCCTCTACTACGACACGTCCGCGCCTCTACATGACCCAGTATGTACGTACACGTTCGCAACCAGAATGACAACACTACGTACAATTCTACCAGGTGGTTCCCGACTGTCAGGCACTTCCTTGCCTGCGAACATGTAGCTGGTGGGTCCCAGGAGTCAGGGGTGAATCGTTTTTTTTGCCCGGACGCACTTCCTTGCGTGAGAAGATGTAGCTGGTGGGTCCCAGCAGTCAGGAGAAACGTTTTTTTCATGAAATACGGTGGCCCGTCCGGTGGGTCCCTGCTGTCAGGTGGAGAAATAATTATTTTACGCGTAATAAAGAGGCACTTCCTTGCGGCCGCCGTGGACCCATCTGTTAGCCTCTCCACGTACAGTACTCATCCGATGGAAGTTGTTCCTTGACCATGTTGACCACACCGCGCCGAGAGCACCAGGGCGGTGGACGACGGTGAGCGGGGAGGCCTAGGAAGGGGACGACGCGGAGCCAGGGAAGACGCGGCAGTGGAAGCCCGCGCGGAGAGGAGTACAAGGGTTCACTGGTTCGGCTGCGGTGACAGAGAAAGGAGAGACATAACTTGTGAGGTACGTCGATCGATGGGAGGGGAATAGTTATAGTCGACCTAGGTATACGTTGGGAGATTGATCGGTATACATGCATGTGTGTCTTAGAAGCAAATGAGGCACAGGGAGAAGGATAGAGAGAGAGGGATGCATCTAGGAGGTGGTCCGAGAGTCATACTATATCGAGGGGGAGGAGTGTGCGAGTACGAGATCAATGAAAAGAGTGGTGGGAGTGAGGCATGGACGATGATAAGAGAAGAGGGGAAGCTTGTGTTTTGTGCTAGGCACACCTGGATAGAGTGGCATATCGATCGATGTGTGCCGTAAAGAAGGAGCTAGGGGGGCCTACACACACCGTGGGTGAACGACCTAAAGTGAAAAGACGAATTTGCGCGATGGAGCTAGAGAATGCTGAGGGAGGGTGAGAGGGATGCGGGCGTGTGCATGCACAAGAGAAAGTTAGCGATGGCTAGCTACAAAGATAAGAGGATTGTGTGGGTGTAAAATACGAATAGAGATCATACTTCATTATAAAAAGCGAATTCGAATATTTGAAGAATTTATCATAGTATTTTAAACCGACGCATGTGTGAATATATATAACGGTGATACACATGTTGTGGTTATGAACATGTTATACTACATATAATATATTTTATCTCTACTCTTATAAAAACGGAGTTGTTGATGATGGTGTGCCTGCCATCCTGCAATATAGGCCGTCCGATTTATATCTGACGGATAGGAAGGAAGCTATGGAAATTTTGAAAAAAGATACCCACACCCCTCTCCATATTTGCAAATTAGGCCTCCCCTTGATCATGTTGATGTTCTGTGGAATGCATGGGCATCTTGCTAGTACTACGTATAATATATAGAACATTGATCATAATTTGGGCTAACATGTGGCTTTTGCAGCTCAGGTCTAAATACTTCTCATAATGTAGGGGGCGGGGTACTATAGTATGTGTGATAAACACGGTGTACACGTATGGAACATGGTTTAGATTATGAATATATAGTTAGTACATCAAATGTACTATTATTTGGAATCAACATCAAGTGTATTCAAAAAATAGAATTCGAGTTCATGTAGTACACATACTTCATATCTATCTCTATAGTAATCATGTGGTGTGTTATTAAGGTAATACACGAATGATGGTTGAAGTTGGCAACAATCATGATTATAGATTCTTATTGAAATAGACAAACGAATTCAAATTCAGTTCGAAGAGCAGCGGTAGTATAGACATTTGGAATGCACTAAAATGTTGGTACGTATGAGTAAGTTACATGCATTATACAGCAAGCGAAAAAAATTAATTGGGCATAACATGGATTCATACTCCCTCCTTCCATCTATATAGGGCGTAATGCATTTTTTAAGACTGCCTTTGACTATTGACAAGATTAATAGTACATGACAAGCACAATGTGAAAATTATATCATTGAAAGAACCTTTCATAGACGAGTTTAACGGTGTGCTTTGTGTAAGTTGCATGACATATATTATTGCTCTAATATTTGGTCAAAGTTAGCATCAAAAAACGCATTAGGCCCTATATAGATGGAAGGAGGAAGTAGCTTTGAATAGCATTTTTATAGTAAAACGGGGCAAGACTCTCTCTTTGTGTGGTGTGCATATTTTTATCTTTTTCGTTTTCTTTTTGGTTGAGGGAAGTGTGAATTAATTTGGTACGTACAAGTACAATATTACACGCTAGGCTTGTCCCTAAAATTCAACCCGCGCCTTGTTATATCCCGAAAATTCGGATATCATGCTCCCAAAACTGGCGCCTTCACAACCCGCACCTTGCTATCCCGAAATTACAACGCGCGCGAAAACTCCCTACAGTTGCCAAATCCCGACACGCGAAATCCCCCTTCTAACCCTGAGCCTAAAGGGCCGCTAGTTCAAATCGGTGGGGGGTACTTTTATAACACACCCTACATTTTGGACAAGCGCGTCCCTAAGTCATGGTTCACCCCCTCCCATCGCCTCCTTTTTTTTTCGGAATCCTAGGCCGCCATAACCTCTCCGCTCCAGCCGCGAAACCCCACCCTCCTCCATCCGCCACCTCACCGCTGCCCAGCCGGAGCCTCTTCCCCGACGACGTCGTCCACCACAATAGCTCGACGTCCCTCGTCCACCTCCCCGGATGAGGATCTGTCGTCCATCTCATCGTCCCGCTGGTTCAGTCGCCCCGTCCTCCACCGCCAAGGAGCTGCTCCGACGATCGCCTCGTCTATCGAGGCTGCTCTATCCCCACAGCGCCGCCTTAACCTGCTCCACTGAAACCGCAGCCTCCTCACCGACTCCTCGGACGAAGCCGAGGCCTACTCGGCGCCACCAAAGAGGTTGTACACTCATAGCATCGCACCTTCTCCTTAGCTCGACCTTCCAGCGCCGACGATGCTCCATCCCACACCCCCATGGAGCGACTACCTTGAAGCTGGCACCGCGGGCGACATCTCCACGGCGGCTCTCCCCTAGTGCGAGGCCCCTTCGGCGGCGGCCGCCATACCAGCCAGATCTGCTACTGCTGTTCCGGCTCTCGCTCGCTCGCTCGCGCTGCTGCTGCTCCGGCTCTCGCTCGATCACTCGCTCGCCCAGCTGCTGCTGCTCCGGCTCTCTCCCGCTCGCTCGCGCTGCTGCTGCTCTCCCCCTCGCTCGTGCTGCTGCCACTACTAGAAAAACGGCTATAGCTAATATGGACACTAATGGCGCACCATGTATGTGGTGCGCCACTGCTATATAGCAGTGGCGCACCAGATACAGGTGCGCCATTAGTAGTTTTGAAAAAAAAGAAAAAAAATGTTAGTAATGGCGCACCATGGGATAGTGCGCCATTACTAGTTGACATAGTAATGGCGCCATTACTAACAATATTTTTTTTTCAAAACTACTAACCTGACATGTGGTGCGCCATTAGTAACCCTGGTGCTAAATGTACCCCCTCCCCCTGTGGACCGCCTTTTCAGTTTCAAAAAAATAAAATAAAATGATGGAAATGTCAAAAAAATTGAAAAAAATAAGTTTCCCATGTGATGTTTAATACAGAACAAGGAAAAACACTTTAAAGGGCCATGTTTGAGTTTGAAATTTGAATCTTTGATTCAAATTGGTTCAAACCCTTCTGGTCTTAGTTGCATTAGCCCAACACACTCATATTGCTATGTTTCATGCATGCATCATATTGTTGCACATTGTTTGGTGATGGTTGTGTATCGGTGTTCTTTGCGGCAGGTTCTGCCTCCGAGGAGTACCATGATTACCCTAACGAAGAACCGTATCAGTGCATCGAACCATCAGGCAAGCAACCAACCATTTGATCATATCGATACAATCCCATGTTCTCGCTCCTGCTCTCTTTTACTGCATTAAGACACGTGTTTCAAACTGCTGTGTGCTACGGTAGTTGAACCCACTTCCTCTGCATGACCTGTTATTGCCACAGTAACTAGATGAAACCCACTAGCATGTGTAGGAGTTGATTGAGCCATATGTATGTGTTGTTCCTACCTTGCTATGCCTGCTATGCTTAGAGTCGTGTCAGGTCTGGTTCATCTGGGTGATGGGCTAGAGTGAAATGATTATGTCGGTAATGAGAGTGGTGTGGTGAACACGATTTGGTAAAGGTATCGATGAGAGGCCATGTAGGAGTACATGGTGGGTTGTTTCATTGAAGTCGACCTTAAGCACTGAGATCTGTATGTGTGATTTAAGAATCAGCTACTACCATGCATTGGGCCCGAAACCAATGGACCCTCTCGGCTTCTTATTCACCCTAGTTCTCCGTCCAGGAGTTGCAAGTAGTTTCTGGTGTTTGTAGCCTACTGGAGGCCGTGGACAGCGCTGACCGTAGGGGTGGGCTGTGATGCGGTAGGTACGTGGCCGGGTGTACCGAATACCCGTTAGGTATCTCGGGAACCCTGTTCACATCGTTCGGGGCCATATGGGAAACCTCGGCCGGACTCCCTACGGATGGAACCTGGATAGGCGATAAACCTGGACTGGAGGCTTAGGTGATTAGGTAGGTCGTGGCCGACACCCACGTTGGGCTTTCGCTTGAAGGTTGCCGAGTACATGTCGTGTAAACGACGGTAAGTGGTGAGAGCGTGTATGAAGAAGTACACCCCTGCAGGGTTATCATGATCTATTCGAATAGCCGCGTCCGCGGTAAAGGACTACTTGGTTGCCTATACAGTTCATAGACAAGTAAACGGAAACTACTAAAAGACTCAAGATAAGTGTGAGTGCCGAGGAGGGCTCTTCCGCAGGAAGACGGAGGTGAATCCTCGGTAGTGTATTGAAGTGGTGAGTAGCGGACTCGTGTGCGCAAACCATTTCAAGTTGGAGGGTTTACGACTAGTCATGTCAGCCCGGGCTCCTTATCATATGGATGCTAGCGACACTATCATATACGTGAGCCAAAAGGCGCAAACGGTCCCGGGCAAAGGTAAGGCGACACCCGTGGGGATACCGTGCGTGAGGCCGCAAAGTGATATGAGGTGTTACCGGCTAGATCGATGTGACATCGAGTGACATGACGGTGTACTCGTATTGGCCATAACGAGTAACAAAGGCCGTTTTAGGAATGTCCCCGTTTCTGATTTTGATTTGATGGTAGCCCAACCTCAAATCCATCTTGGAGAAGACTGAGGATCCAGCGAGCTGATCATACAGGTCGTTGATCCTGGGGAGCGGATATTTGTTCTTGATTGTGACCAAATTGACAGGTCGATAATCTACAACCATCCGGTCCGTACCATCCTTCTTCTTGATGAATAGGACGGGGCAAGCCCACGGAGATGAACTAGGTCGGATGAAACCTTCAAGGACTCATCGAGTTGTTTCTTAAGCTCGGCTAGTTCTAGTGGTGCCATCTTATAGGGTCTTCTAGTAATCGGAATGGTTCCTGGGATGAGGTCTATTACGAACTCAACATCCCTGTCAGGTGGAACACCTGGCAATTCCTCTGGGAAGACATCCGGGAAGTCACGGACTACCGGAACGTCCTCAAGGTCTGACAAAGGGTTGGCGTTAAGAGAATATAATTGTCGCTCGGCTAACCGGGTCAAGACATTGACTATCTTGCCCGAAGGATGAGTGAGTTGGACAGTCCTAGAGAAGCAATCAATTTTGGCATGATGAGCTGACATCCAGTCCATACCCAAAATGATATTAATATCTGAAAATTTGAGAGCTATCAAAGATGCAAGGAAAACAAGTCTGTCGACTTGGATTTCATTTCCATAACTTACCATGGAGGTCTGCCATCTAGAACCGGGAGTAGACTATGTGGTCTAGTTGTTGGGAAAATTTACAAATATGAATTTCGACTTTATTTGCAAAATCTCTCTAGAATTTAGTAAAATGGGCATAACTTTTGCATACGAACTCGGATTAAAAAGTTTTTATATGAAAAATCATCTACTCGAAAAGTTACATCCGAATTGAACGGGGATACCCTATTCAATATCTTCAAAATCCCCAAAAACCTAACAGAACGAAAGATACGGGGCTTTTAAGATCTAGAGGAAAAAATGAAAAAAAATCAAACTTACTAGTGGCACACCATTTGCTTGGTGCACCACTAGTAATAGAAAAAAATTGGTTTCAATTTTTTTTTGGAATTTTTTTTCAAAATATGATACGTAATATGACCAGGAAGTTTGAAATATTTTTTCAAAATTTCATCATACTCATGAACATGAACAAAGTCCTAGACATCAACAAGGTTTAATAGGATTGACATGATAGATATATCAACAAGTGCCTATGAAGTGAGCTGGTGCTGGGGTTGGATAGAACTGTGTAGTTAAGCGTGCTCGGGCTGGAGTAGTGTGAGGATGGATGACCTTCCGGGAAGTTTGACCACATAGTGCGATTTTACTTGAGATTAAGCATATTGAGCCGAGATTAAGCCATAGTGACCTGAGATTAAGAAAAAAACGAAAAAGTATACTAATGGCGCGCCTGTGGGATACTAATGGCGCCCCACACTAATGGTGCACCTGTGGTGCGCCATTAGTAAAAAATACTAATGGCGTGGTACTAGTGGCTCACCTGTAGTGCGCCATTAGTAGCCAAAAGAGGTGCGCCACTAGTAGGCATTTTCCTAGTAGTGTGCTCTGCTCCGATTTAGCTACACTTCAGTCGACTGAATAGACTTTTGGGTCAGTCGATTTTCACGGGGTGGGGGGCTCGCCGGAGTTAAGGAAGAACCACCCGCAGCGGGGACGGGGGCTCGCTGGAGAGGTACCCCACTATCTATCTTAGGGTTCAGGGTGGCGGCGGACCGGCGGTGGGGCGTTGTTTCGGGGCGGCGAGGCGGCACTGGGGCCGGCGGTTCGGCCGGTGGTGGTTGGTGGCTCAGGGGGGTGCATGTTGAAGATGAACTATAGGCCCTCCCTAAACTACATGTCAAGTGCCTGTCTGCTACCATTGCGTTCAGTTTCAACAGTAACATTCAAATTCCACAGTAAATTTCAGTTTTGACAGTTAAGTTCAGAGTCAACAATTTTTTACCTCATCTGTTGTAGTCAGGTGGTTTTTGTGATGTAAATTTTACATCTATTTTACATCATCTATTGGAGATGCTATTAGAATCCCACTTGAGATTTACGATGTCTATCTTGTGCTACTTCAGCCTTGACGTCTTACAGCTCACCGGGGCTGCTCTAACGACAGAACAATCCATCACAACAGAGCAGTGCCCTAAACGCCATCTACAGATTCCTCGGATCTTCCTCCACACCTCCGATAGCCACCTCTGCCTCAACTTCTTTAACGACCAACCCAATGATGCTGAGGTCGACACGGCTACAGCAAAGAGGTTGTACACTTGTTGCATCACTTATTACTATACATTCATGTCGATCCATTAGGGCTATTTTGGTTCGACGGAAAAACATAGCAATAGGGAATTTTCCAATGGCACTCTACTATTCAATTATTCATGCATTTTGTTGAAAGGAATGAAGCAAAACATCCACCTGCACCTACTTTTCAAAATCCTATGCATGAAAACAAGACCAAGTGCATTAGTGGCAGAATAACATTCTAACTGTACACGCTTTCATATGGTTTCACTTTATTTTGGCCATGTCTCTTTGCATTGCTCTGCTCTTCCAATTCCTGTAAACCAGACACTCAAGTTGACAGAAATCTTGTGTTTACAAATGCTCTGTTTACAATGTGCATTCCTATCCTATTCTGGTGTTTTTCCTATCCCTGCGTTTTTAGAATCATGCAAGCCAAATGAGCCCTTACATAATTACTTCAGTTATAGGTAGGTGTCGAAGGGAACTTTGTGTGGTTTGTCCTGCTCCTGCCGCGACGTCGTCCACCTCAACTGAGCTGCTCCATTGACAGAAACATCCACTAAACCAGACATCACGACTCCCGACCGTCTTTCGCCTCCTTAGATCTCCTTCCCTACCGCCGGCACCCACCGCAATGGCATCACCATCATCGACTCAGCAGAGGAACCTGAGGAGTACACGGGTCCACAAGAGAGGTCGCACTCTTTTGTTTCTACTTATGTTATGCATTGCTTAAAATTACCTGCTACTTTATCGTCCTGTTCACCTCTTGGACTCCAAGTCAGGTCCAAATTAATGTTCAAACATGAGTTCTAAATTAGTTGTGGGGCACATATCGAGGAAGCAATGAATAGTATCTCTGTCTAATATTTGGTTCACCTAGGGTATGCCTATGTTGCCCATCTTGGGTGGGAAACAAATAGTAAAGCAATCATCATCTGTCTTTTTATTAAATTGAAGGAATCATCAGCCTGCTATCATTATTTTTGGATCCATCCACTGGTTGTTACCATCACTCTAAATTTCTGCATGCTCTCTTACATAATCTCACCATATTTTTTCGTATGCATGTCAGATATTGTACACGGTCATGCTGAACATGTAGAGAAAAAGAGAAGAGTTTTGCGCGGCAATACAATGTCATGTAGACATCACTCCATGGTGGGTTCAATGGAAAACCCTCCCCACCCCTCTCCAGATTGTAATCCAGAGGAAGATATCTGTTCTGGGGCAGATTCAGACGCCGCTGACCACTCCTATTTACCCCCAAGGTGTTTTCTCTACCTTGGCATGATGATGTTAGTCATATCATGCATATGTTGCCTTGCAGTGCCTAATTTTGACATCATATATGTCATCTGCTTAGTGTAGACATGTTCTGTAATGCCACCTGTTTAGTTTCTATATCATATATGGGAATTATGCAGTCTCATGTCTTTTAGCCAGCCATAATATACGCGAAATGTGCAATGCCATCTTGTTTAACCAGGCATCATATATTTGAATGATATCTTGCCAGTCCTTTTCTACATTACATTTCCATTTGTCGACAATGTTTGTACATTAAACTACTCTTTCTGTGATCAGCCATTTGGGTGGGAGATTGAAAAATCTGGAGTGAAAACAAGGCCTTCAGAACAGACAGTGCTACCTGTCGAAGCAGATCTCTTGTTGGGTCCCGATAGCTCCTCAGAGATGGATTCAGAGATAGATGACCAGTCCTATTCCCCCATCGAGGTGTATGCTCTAACTTGGCACGGATATACTGCTCATATCATGCATATGGAGTCTTGCATTGCATAGTTTAGACATCATATACACAATATTCAACACCATGTTCTTAGTTTAGACATCATATCTAATGCCATCTGTTTAGCATATAAATCACATATGTGAATTAAATGATGCGATCTTGATTACTTAGATAACATGTAGGTGAGTTATGTCATGCGATCTTGTTTAGTTATTCATCATATCTTTGAATTATGTTATGCTATGCTATCCAGTTTAGATAGACATCATATATGTGAAATTATGTCATGCTATCCGTTTTAGTTAAACAATATACATGTCAACTACTTCATGCTCTCTTTTTTCCACACTATCTATTGCATCTGTCTCTCATACAATGTCTGTACATTCAACTATGTTTCCTATTTATCAGCCATTTGAATTGGAGCAGGTGATGCCAGCATCTAGCGGACTAAAAACACGGTCTTCAAATAAAACAGTGCTACCTCTTGGTGGAAATAGCACCCCGGTTGTACATGCACGAGAACCAGCCCTACCACACATATCCCAAACTCTCGCAGATTGTAACCCTACTGCGATAGACAGAGAACCAGCTAAAACAGTGCTACCTCTTGGTGGAGATAGCACCCTGGTTGTACATGCACAAGAACCATCCCTACCACACATAACCCAAACTCTCGCATATTGTACCCCTACTGCCATGGGCAGAGAACCAGCTTCACCGAATCTAACCCCAACCCCAGCAGATAGTAACCCAGTTCATGTTGACACAGCACCATCTCCACCATAGAGCTCCCAAACAAGAGCAATTAGTAAGGCAGCTCCAGTGCCCAAAGGGCCAGTACTACCACGGCGAACCCCAAGTCCACCAGTTAGTACGCCTATTCATGTGGAGGAAGCACAACCAGGTAGTTGTAGTTTAGCATCTATCGCATTTGATCTTGTTAAATCGTATGTGCGTATCTTCCCGTCTTGGAAATATTATACTGAAGATGAAGGAAAATGCCAGTTGCAGGTGTTTGTCCAGGAGTTATGTGTAAGTAATGTTATTCATGGCAATTACTTTGCTTTGTCCCATACATCCTACCTCCATGATGCTTATAATACAGCAATTTTTCCCATTTTTCTCTATAGAAAAGGACCGATTTGGAAACTCAGGATGAGGTAACCTATGCTAATACCTGTGCTATCTTCAAGAATGCTTGGTGGCAGTATCGGAATTACCTGAAGAAAATGTACTTCACTGGCAAAGAAACTCATCAAATTCCCTTACATTCTCCTGAGACACATTTACTGTACGATGACTGGGAACGCCTTGTTCTGTATTGGTCCCGAACCAAGAATGTGGTAAGGTTTATGAGCTCATTTTCTATTTTTATGTACTATATTCTTGCGTCTTACTATACTCTGTTCATGTAGAACAAGTGCCTAAACCTGAAGAACAACTGTTCTAATTTAAGATTCCATTGCTATCATAGTTCAAAAAAGCGTTGGGCGTTAATTGTGCGTTTTTCCACCGCCTTGCGCTTTACTAACCAAAGCGCATTGTAACGCCCCGAGACCGATGTGCCAGGTGTCGTCCAGTTATTTGCTATTGTTGTGTTGTCATTTCTTGCGTGTCATGCATTGCATATCATGTCATCATGTCCATTTCATTTTCATACGTGTTCGTCTCATGCATCCAAGCATTTTCCCCGTTGTCCGTTTTGCATTCCGGCGCTCCGTTCTCCTCCGGTGGTCATTTCTACCTTTCTCTCGTGTGTGGGGATTAAAAATTTCCGAATTGGACCGAGACTTGTCATGCGGCCTTGGTTTACTACCGGTAGACCACCTGTCAAGTTTCGTATCATTTGGACTTCGTTTGATACTCCAACGGTTAACTGAGGGACCGAAAAGGCCTTGTGTGTGTTGCAGCCCAACACCCTTCCAATTTGGCCCAAAACCCACCTAAACCTCCTCCATCATCTCGTTCGTTCGATCACGATCGCGTGGCCGAAAACCACACCTCTTTTGGACTCTCCTAGCTCCCTCTACCTATAAATATGTCCCTCCCCCCGAAATTCGCGGTCTAACCCTAACCTTCCTCTACCTCGCGCCCGGACAAAACTCCCGCGCTGCCGGACATGTCCGCGCCGCCCTCCTCAGCCAATCACAGCCCGCCACATCACCACGCAGAGCCCCACTTCGCCGCCGCCGCCTGGGGCCCAGATCCGGCCCGCCCCGGGGCCGAATCGGGCCGCGCCGGGCCCGCGCTCCGCCGCCCGACCTCACCAGCGCCTCCATCGCGCTGCCCCTTGAACCCTGCTGCCTCGCCACCGTCGACGAGCACCGGGCCGGAGCGCCGCCGTCCCGGTGAGCTCGCGCCTCCCCGTCTCCCTGTCTCTGGCTTTTCTCTCGCTCTCTCTCGATCTCTTCTCATCTCTCTCTCTCTCTGTACTTCGACAGGAAGCACGCCGTCGCCCCGATCCGCTCCCGACGCCGTTTGGAGATGCTCCGAGGACGGATCCGGCACCCTCTCCTCTGGATCCGTCCATTCCCGCCAATCCCTGCCATGCCCGCCTCGCCGGAGAATCTCCCCGGCCACCGTTGACCGCCGCGGCCTCCTACCTCCTGCAGTCGGAGGAAGGAGACGACAAGGGGAGTGTCGCACCTGGGCCCGACCTCATCCAGGCCCATCTCCATCGGCCCAGCCTCGTCCTGCCTCTTCCCTCCTCGTGGGCCGAAGCCCGTTGGTGAGCAGCCCCTCTAAAACCCGCGCGTGCGCGTTTTAACTATTCGTCGCTCACTGAATTTCTACTAAGTCCCCGAAATTTCCAGATTTATATGCCCATGTTCATCGTGCCGTAACTTTGCATCCGTAGCTCCGATTCATGCATATAGCATATCAAAATGTTAGTCTCAGAGAGTTCATCATTTTATCTCATTGCATCATTTTCATTTGAGTTCATCTTGATGCCCGAAATGTTGTTAGAAGAGTGCTACTTGAGATAATTGTCACATCTGCTGCTCCATTTAGTTATTTGTCTTTTTTGCCATGATTATTGTGTGCATGATATGCCCATGAGCTCTACATGTGTTTTGTTATATGTTTTTCCATCATTCCAGAGGTGCAACCCATGTATTTTTGTGATGTGTGTGCTGACTAGCACAAGCTTGCAAAGTGGTGCACTTGTTAATGTTGATTTCAGGGACTTAGCATTTCCACTAAGTCCTTGGTCTGTTTATCGCATGATGCCATATGTTCATGTTGTTTCCTAGTGATCCGTGCCTCTTTGGAGGATGATCAGTAAGGATGATTTGTTAATCTTGTAGTGCTCTATCCATCCATGTCTTTGTTTGTAATTATGGAGCACCCTAGCTTGAGTCAATTGAGCTCTATTTTTGTCATTTCGTGAATCTGGGCAGATTGTCTACTTGTTAGCGATTTTGCCGATGATGTTGTAGTTGATCCGTGCATGCTATGATATTGTTCTTGCCATGTCTAGCTTGCATAATGTGTATTCTTGATGGGTGTATGCTTAGATTGTCATGAAATGCTCTGTAGTGAGTGCATCGAGCTCGTAAACATGCCTACTTGACATCTGTTTCAGCATGTCCCAGTTTTCACTAAGTCTGAGAACTGATTATGTTTTTGCCATGTTCACATGGTTGCAAATGTAGGCTTAAGGTCACTAAGGGACTTTTGTTAAGCTCTTTGAGTAGCTCCATGACATGCTTTACTTTGCCATGTTCAGGTCCTGTAGCATATAGTTTTGATGTTCCAAAGAGTGCTACCTGATCTGAAATCTGTTTGCCGTTTGCACTTTTGCCATGCTTGTTTGAACCTGTTAATGGATGAATTGGCCGTAGCTCAGTGTTCCTCTTTTGTTAAGCTTCATGAATGGATCCCTGCCATGTATTTTGTTTCCATGTTTGAGTGTTGTAGCATGTTCATCTTGTTGCATTTAGATGGCTACTTGCTGTAAATCGCAGATCGGTGCCATATTTGAATTGCTTGCCATTTCCAAACCGTAACTCCGATTCCGGCGTTCCTTATATCGTTTTCAAGCGATTTCATCTCACCTTTCTAGTGGCACACTTGGATTTCCAAGTTGATGCCAGGTTCATTCATCTCTTGTCACATCATGCATATGCATCGCATACCGCATCCCGCATATCATACCATGTTCATGTGTTGTGTGCTTCTTTCTGGTGTTTGCTTCTTTGGGTTGGTTCCGTTAACGTCGCGTTTGTGAGGACCCGTTCGTCTACGTCCGTTTGTCTCCTTCATGGACTCGTTCTTCTTCCTTGCGGGATTTCAGGCAAGATGACCATACCCTCGAAATCACTTCTATCTTTGCTTGCTTAGTTGCTCGCTCTTTTGCTATGCCTATGTTGTGATACCTACCACTTTCTTATCATGCCTCCTAAATTGTTGAACCAAGCCTCTAACCCACCTTGTTCTAGCAAACCGTTGTTTGGTTATGTTACCGCTTTGCTCAGCCCCTCTTATAGCGTTGTTAGTTGCAGGTGAAGATTGGAGCTTGTTCCGTGTTGGAACATGGATATATTTTGTTGGGATATCACAATATATCTTATTTAATTAATGCATCTATATACTTGGTAAAGGGTGGAAGGCTCGGCCTTATGCCTGGTGTTTTGTTCCACTCTTGCCGCCCTAGTTTCCGTCATATCGGTGTTATGTTCCCGGATTTTGCGTTCCTTACGCGGTTGGGAACCCCTTGACAGTTCGCTTTGAATAAAACTCCTCCAGCAAGGCCCAACCTTGGTTTTACCATTAGACACCTAGCCTTTTTCCCTTGGGAGTCGCGCATCCCGAGGGTCATCTTTATTTTAACCCCCCCCCCGGGCCAGTGCTTGTCTAAGTGTTGGTCCAAACTAGAGCCACTTGCGGCGCCACCTCGGGGAAACTTGAGGGCTGGTTTTAGCTGTACGTAGTGTTCATCCGGTGTTGCCCTGAGAACGAGATATGTGCAGCTCCTATCAGGATGTTGGCGCATCGGGCGGTCTTGCTGGACTTGTTTTACCATTGTCGAGGATGTCTTGAAGAACCGGGATACCGAGTCTGATCGGAATGTCTCGGGAGGAGGTCTATTCCTTTGTTGACCGTGAGATCTTGTCATGGGCTAAGTTGGGACACCCCTGCAGGGATTTGAACTTTCGAAAGCCGTGCTCGCGGTTATGGGCAGATGGGAATTTGTTAATGTCCGGTTGTAGAAAACCTGAAGTTGACCTTAATTAAAATGCATCTACCGCGTGTGTAACCGTGATGGTCTCTTTCCGGCGGAGTCCGGGAAGTGAACACGGTGTTGGAGTTATGTTTGACGTAGGTTGTTCTAGGATCACTTCTTGATCATAGTTTCTCGATCGTGCTTTGTCATCTCTACTCGCTCTCTTTTGCGAACAGGTTAGCCACCATATATGCTAGTCGCTTGCTGCAGCTCCACATATTACCTTTACCTTACCCATAAGCTTAAATAGTCTTGATCGCGAGGGTGCGAGATTGCTGAGTCCCCGTGGCTCACAGATACTTCCAAAACCAGCTTGCAGGTGCCCTTGAACCGTGTAGATGACGCAACCAAGCTCAAGGAGGAGGTCGATGAAGATCTTGTCCTTTGTGTTGTTTCGTTCTAGTTGGTCAGTAGTGGAGCCCAGTTGGGGTCGATCGGGGACCTTGTCGCATTTGGGGTTCTTCCTTATTTTGGTTCCGTAGTCGGACCTTGATTGTATTTGGTTGATGTAATGCTTTATTCATGTAATTGTGTGAAGTGGCGATTGTAAGCCAACTATGTATCTCTTTCCCTTATATATTACATGGGTTGTGTGAAGATTACCTCACTTGCGACATTGCTTTCAATGCGGTTATGCCTCTAAGTCGTGCTTCGACACGTGGGAGTTATAGTCACATTGAGGGCGTTACACGCATGCTTATGCGTAGTTATGCACAAATTAAGCGTTTGCGCAATGCGTTTCGCCAACGCCTAGAGCCTAGGCGCGCTTAAGCGCTTGCTTAGGTGCGCCTTCTTTAACTATGATTGCTATCATTCATACTGCTTTCCTCTTGTATCACTGTATTTACTCAAACAAACTTATTTTTAAATTGAAGGATCCAATCGAAACTCTAGTGGCACAGCAGGTATGTTCACGCATGTTTCTTTAAAGGCTTGCTCTAATCAATAGCTCTGCTGATTTCAATTTCAATTGTGTATATAGTTGACTTCTCATATCATGCACATTACTAGCATCACAACAGAGCCAATAGTGTTGTTGTACATGTAGACCCGTGGTACCCATCTGAAATCTTGTTGTGCCGTGTAGTTTCCCACGCTTTGTATTCTCTCACTGCTGCTTTGTCTTGAACTGATAAGATTTGAACCGTGTCTCTCTTTTGATTTGGCAAGACAATGCAGTGACCATAGGACATAGATATATGTTTGTTTGATGCTTTTATTATGTACTAGACTTGGCAATAGAAGACTTGGTAGTTTAATTTTGTCCACCTTACTAATGAACTGGTTCACCGAAATGAGTTTCATATACTAGTACATGCTAATCCTGTTATGTGTCTACTTGTTTCTTCTTTTAGAATGCTGACAGAATATTGGGGGAAGAGTGCCTTATTAAGCAATGGTAAAGGAAGTAATGCAGATAAGGTTCGGGATAGTGACACATCCTTGTTGGTGTCCAACAAAGCCCTCGTTCGCCGCAACAGATCCGTGTCACCGAAAGCACTGTACACCGCGCCCGCTAAAGCCTTCGTCCACTGCACCAGACCCACTCCACGGATGCCATATTCAACTCCATCGGCCCTGCTTTACTAATGTCGCACCCTCATCGGGTTATTTCGATTTGTACTCCTTCGGTTTTTATCTTCTTTATCGTGCAACTGTTCACTTAGCACATATGAGCTTTCTTGTATGTCGACAGGCGCCACAACCGAAGCACTAGAGCCGCTTCAGCGACAATGATAGCCGGCCCAAACTCAACTGCAACACAAGCACCATCAATGATCCTTATCTATCAAGTATGACAACGATACCCATACGCCGTCGAGAATCAGGTACTATTATCCAACGGTTGGCGCCTATGTTCACTTTCTTAGCATAAGCACCGCACCTTTGAATTTCTTCACGGCATCATTCAATTTTTCATGAGACACGTTATTCTGCTTGCACCTGTAGGGCCATACTTCTGGCAGTGAACATGTTACATGTGCTAAATTACATACCAGTGCACATATAGTAAATATGCTTTAGTTTTATCCTAAGTATTACTATATTTCCTAGATGTCGTTGCCTACTATTTTACTTCTTGCATGCTATATTTATGATAATGGTGTTGTTTTGATGCCACCTATTGCTTCCATCAGACTGCTTCATGTTCTCTATGCTTAATTACACATCAGCAAACTAGCATGTGGTTCCGCTGCTTTTTGTTCATTTTACCCTATATTTTCTGATGCTAGCTATTACATCACTGCTCTGAGCCTCTGTTCATTGCTTTTTTTGTGTTCTTGATCTTCCCAAGTTGCATGACTAATTTGATGCTTCTATTAATTATGGAGCTGCCAACCCCATCAAGCAAAATATTTGTTCTTTTGGGATTGGCACCTCAAACAAGCATAAAAATAGAGTAAAGCAGATATATTGTCGTGTAAGCACACACCCTTCTTTCATTAGTTTAGATGAACCATTGATGATCAATGCGAACCAGTGCATGTGATTAAAATTAATTTTACCTAAATAGAGGATGCAGAATAAACTAAGACAACTAGATTTGCAACAACGAGATGTTGACGATATCTTCAAAGAACATTGCAACAGCAGCGAGGCTTCACAACAACATATGGTAAGCCAGTGTGTTTTAGTACATGTGAATGTAATGTGTGTGGGCTGCTTTCTTGGCTTGTGGCCTCAACCTGTAATCCTACAAAATTACAAATAGTTCAGTTGTCTGCTTTGCTGTATTGCTTGATTCAAATGGTTGTTTGTTACTTGTTAGGCTATACCTGAGTTGGCCAATATGTCAATAGTGTCTGCTGTACTATCATAAAAACATGCATGCCTAGTTCATTTGAGTCCTTAACTTTTCCTCTAAACTTCATCACAAGACTGTCTTCGTAGTTTGTATGAGGCCACACTGTTAAGTGCTTTCTTAGATTATTTGAACTGCTTAGATGCCTTGGCAACTTAAATATAGCAGTGTTTGTCGGTGTCAAAACTGGCGGATCTCGGGTAGGGGGTCCCGAACTATGCGTCTAGGATCGATGGTAACAGGAGACAGGGGACAAGATGTTTACCCAGGTTTGGACCCTCTCTATGGAGGTAATACCCTACGTCCTGCCTGATTGATATTGATGAATATGAGTATTACTAGAGTTGATCTACCACGAGATTGTAATGGCTAAACCCTAGAAGTCTAGCTTGTGTGATTGTCATAATAATCTATCGACTAGCCTGGCCTTGGCTTACATAATGCACCAGAGGCCTAGGATAACAAGAGTCCTAGCCGAATATGTTGGTGGAGAGGAGTCCTTGTCTTGATCACCAAGTCTTATGGAATACTCCTTGTATGCGGCATGGGCTGCCCGAAGTGGCCCATGAGTGAACCGCCATGGGGGTCCTCGTCCCAATCCACCTAGTCGGGAGACGATGTGGTGAGTACCCCCTAGTCCAGGACACCGTCAGTAGACCCCTGAACCGGTCTTCAAGTTGGGGACGCTCCTCAATTCTTCCGAACTGTTCTTCATCTTTGGCCGTTGGTCTTGAAAACTGGTTCAACAAATCTTCTCATCTTCGATCTTAAGGATCGCCAAAGTGAATCCGAAGAGTTTACACGTCGGGTATCCGAGGAGCCCTTTAAGTCTTTGGCCTTTATCAATGCCTTGTTATTTTTATGCCACACCTCAGGTTAGAAGTTGTTCCCAGGCAGCAGTGTCCCCTTGCGTCCAAGCTCCAAAGCCGAACTGCATTCGAGTTATCTTTCGCAGCCGAGCACCAACCCTAGACCGCTTCCGAGCTCCAATGCCGAAATGTATGTGAGCTCCAATGCCGGACTGTATCCGAAGAGTATTGTTACAACCGAGCTCCAACGCTGAACTGTATCTGAGCTCCAACGCTGGACTATGTCCAAGCTCCAACGTCGGGCTATATCTGAGGTGTCATAGATCACCTTGGTTCAAAAAAGTTGAAAGAGTTTAGCCGAGCTTAATGCCAGAAATGCCCTCTATGGAGCCAGCCACTAGCGCTCGAGCTTTATGTCGGACTGCTTCCGAGGTGGTGCACCACCCTGACTGCAGGCCTATTTTTTCAATATTTTTGATTGGTGCAATTTATTCTCTGCCGAGATATATAGCCAGTAGCCCTCGAGGTGTGTATCGGTCTAAACCCTGAGGTGCACTTGAAGGATGACATAAGACCGCTGATCCCAGTAACCCCTGAGACTTAGGTTGATTCACAAAATTGGCCTGAGGATCAACTCCTAGCTCAGCAGAATACTTCGGGACAAAAAAAGCAGTGTGCAAAGTCCTCGAGACTCAGGTTGGGTGCGGCCGACCAACCTGAGGATCATAATCTCCTCGAAAACTATATTGCACTTAATTTTTCTGCATTGGATTGCCAATGCAGTAGCCCCCCGAGAATTGGGTTGGGTAACATGGCCGACCATAGAATCGTACCTCCTCGGGAACTAGTTCAACTGTCATGTATGTTTTGACAATACCGAGGTGGGGTTCGACAGAAAAGATGCTGAACTGTAGTTTTAGAAAAGAGTTTCACGCCAAACACCTCAACCAAGAGAATGTCCTGCTTCCTGAAAGGAAAACATAAAATAGGTGAAAAGATGTTATAAGCTCAAAGGCCAAAAACATGCGTAAAAAACTTTATGTTTAGATTGAATCAAGTTGTTTTGGTGCCAATAAGAAATTGGTCTTAAAATTGTACTTCTGTCGTGCTTTGACAAATCCGATCTCTAGACTTTGGGTCAGCCTTCGGCTTCAACCTCCCTATCCCGAAGGCGGAGTGTTTATCAGGCCTGTTTAGCGAACTAAACGCGAGCATCTTTAGAGAACCAGGCTACCCGGCTATTGATCATACACGTGAGTCGATAAAGGAGTGGTAGAAAAATATTTTGCAACGACTAAGAAGAAAACCGCTCATATTAATTTAAGATCCCCCAAGTGATGTGGGTAAAAGAATTTTATGTATAATGATTGCATGTACCGAAGTACTTATATAATATCTGTGTTCACCCGAACTTTAAACGCGTCTTTACCGACCATCAGCTTCTCCCTCTTTGGTCAAGGGCCGAAAAGTGTTATGTATTCCACCTGTCGAGAGTATCGACGGTGTTTCCGATAACCAGGCAATCAGGCCATAAGGCTATAACATAAAAGGCACGCTCAGGGAACTTATGCTATATTACTGACGAAGTGTAAGAAGCATCTTCGAAGAAAATAGTACCTCCACCGATACCTTTCTTCGATTGCTCATTGTTACTATGAGACTTGTGCAACAGATTTTTTGTACTCATGAGTTCCGTTGTGTGCCGACCATGATTGAAAACAATAAGAGCGCTAGCTTTCGGCTTCACCCAGTCTGAGGTATTAACTCTAATGACCCGGTAGTAACAATCACAGAGGTGCTCCCTTTACCGCCTAGCCGAACAATCGGGAACGTAGGGGTAAGCTCAGGAGCCAGGCAACCCAGCTTGCGAAACACTTAAGTCAACATGGTGCATAATGTGGCGTAATACACGAACAAGGAACGAAGCCATACAAGTATAATCATATGCAAGAGGAAAGGCTTCATAAAGGAAGCCCCTAAATAAAACTAGGTATTTGAATTTGTGTGTCACAAACAAAGTTTTGACAAGGAATTTTTTCACAAACAACTTTTTGCCAAAAAGTATAATGCTTGGTCGAACCGAACAAAATTTAAAACTGAAAGTTTTTGAGCATGAAAGTGACTTAGCTGGTTAATGTGCTCGGTGCTGATGACGTGATTCGGGCTTGTGGCAGGACGAGGACGCCCATTGATCTGTGACAGATTCGACAAGGTTCGCAGTCCTCGGCATGGCCGAGGTCCCGGCCTCCAAGCCCGAGGTGTCTGAGCAAGGAGGTCGGCACTCCGAGGTAGTGACACGGCTCGACCAATGCAGGCCGGCAGAGTGACACCAAAGTCCCCGACGTGGGTTATGAAGTGATGACGAAGCCCCCGGTCCAGCCGAGGTGACAGCGCTGCCCAATCGGGATCATTTACCTGTGCATAGAAGATAGTGCAAGCCAGAGATAACAGTAATGAAAAAAGGTTGCATGATTAATAATTCATGCAAAGTGAGTAATAAAAGAAATATTTCCCGTGCGCCAAACACCCGACGAGGTAGGACCCTCTTGATGATGCCGAAGTCCCAGAGGCAACCGAACATGTAGGTATGGCAATTCAATCAACAAGATGATCATGCGAACCGATTTATGCCAATTGGGACAATGACGTTGGCTTGCCGAAGTGACTGCGCGATGCAGTCGAAGTCGATCACCTACACACATAAAATAGTGCGGTCCAAAATGAATAATATAAATATATATAAAATCCTTGCGTAATTGTTTTTCGCAAAATTAATTTATTTAAAGATATGTGGACTAGCGCCGGAGTCAATGTCGATGCAGGGCGTCGGCATGATGTAGTAAAGGTGTGGCACAGCCGAATTCACAGGTCGGTCCGAGCTCCGGATGCGGTGTTCGCCGAACTATGCACGGAAACTGACCGAACCACCACGTGACCATCGTTAATGCGACCATTTGATAGACCTGTGTACAAATGATGAAACAAACTAGAGTAATAATTCCTTGGAAAAGGTAAACCCAAAAAAACAAAAATTGCTAGGATTAATAGCACTTGGTTTATTTGTTGTAGCAGTCTGAAGAAAGGTTACTCCCAAAATTGGGACTCGGTCCGCACACCCATTGCCTGATGGGTGATGAAGCGGCGGCATGGCGATGCTGGCAAAGATTGTCTCGCTGAGGCAAAGCCCCCAGTCCAGCTAATGTAACGAAGCTGGTCGGCTGGTGAAGCCGAAGTCTCCAGAGTAGGTTGACAAAGAAATAGTGGAGCCCCCGGTCCAGCCGAGGTGTTGAAGTAGGTCGGTGTGATGGACATCGGCTTGAAGAAGCAACAGTGCAGCCATGCCGATGCAGGTCGTAACTCGTGACATGGTCAATGCCGACTTGATGAAGTGACCGTGCGGCGATGCCGGTGTGCCCGCTCCATGTAGTCCATGGGGCGGCGATGTTGGTGATGATTTATCCTTCGTGATGACGAACTCTTGTTCGGCTCGTACAGATGATGATCCGAAGAAGTTGAGCTCGGCTCAACAAAGCGACGACGTGTCTAGAGCAGCTCGGCAGCCATAGAGCAACGTTGTTAGGCTGGTTTGACACCGGCGCGATGGTGAAGATCATATTGGAAAAGACTTTAAATTTAGTGGGATGTGTTTGGGAACAAAACACAATACCCCATACAAAACTTCCTTCAAAAAGGATGTCTGAAATCCCGTTCATAAAAAAGATAAATTCGGGTCGGATTCGTTCTCGTGCAGAAAACAGATCTGAAAAGTGATGCACTAATCGGATGGTTCCCGGAGTTTGGACGGTCGGATCGAGCTGACATTTTGGGGGTGGTAGATATGGGAATTACGCAGTAGATGAACGGTTGGATCTTCCAAAGGACCTTCGACCTGGGCTCTGGAGATCACTCCCTAAACTCATCTAGATTCTCGTTCGGATTTGACACGGCTCCGGTATATCGTAGATTGCCAGAGATTCCTCCATCGAAACTCGACGAAATTTTCTACGGCTATTGTAGACTCAATTGCACGCAATTCCATCGAAGCAATCGTTAAAACGACACTCGAGGAGGCGGTGGCGGCGGATATAAGTTTGTTGTCCAGAAAAACAGCACGGTCACCCGAGGGCAATGTTGACGTTGAGCCCCCGAGCTCCATGGCTGATTCCTCCATGATATTGATAGAGTTTCGAGTTGATGTTGATGAAGGACATCATCCGAACATGACGAACAGAGGTAGGGCGCAATCCTTGGTCAAGCCAAGGTGACCAGTCGAGCCAGCGATGAAGATGCCGACGTCGCAGTTGATCTGCAGTCGAGCCATTGATCCTTTGCCGATCACACAACGGAACTCTCAACGAAAGCACCAATGTCGATATCAAAACCGGCGGATCTCGGGTAGGGGGTCCCGAACTGTGCGTTTAGGATCGATGGTAACAGGAGACAGGGGACACGATGTTTACCCAGGTTCGGGCCCTGTCTATGGAAGTAATACCCTACGTCCTGCTTAATTGATAGTGATGAATACGAGTATTACAAGAGATGATCTACCACGAGATCGTAATGGCTAAACCCTAGAAGTTTAGCTTGTGTGATTGTCATAATAATCTATCGACTAGCCTGGCCTTGGCTTATATAATGCACCAGAGGCCTAGGATAACAAGAGTCCTAGCCGAATAAGTTGGTGAAAAGGAGTCCTTGTCTTGATCACCAAGTCTTGTGAAATACGCCTTGTATGCGGCATGGGCTGCCCGAAGTGGCCCATGAGTGAACCGCCATGGGGGTCCTCGGCCCGATCCACCTGATCGGCAGACGACGTGGTGAGTACCCCTTAGTCCAGGACACCGTCAGTGGTACACTCCCTTTCAACTAGGGATGTCAATTGGGTCCCGTTTAATCCCGGTTAAAGTCCACTAGTGGTATGATAGTTCAAAAGAGTTTTTTTTCAAGGAAAATGAACTAGGGAGCTAGCAAAAACTAACTAGATGGGACTGGTGGATGTCGTTTATTTGCCACTTACATCCCTAGTTTCATCCTACCATTTTAATTTCTTTTCGGCTGATGCTGCTTTGAACCATTTAAATATATCTTGCCATGCTCGGCATTAATTCATATGTCATTTACCCTGTAACCTTACTTCCTGGATCATGCGATAACTATCTCTTACTTATGTCCAGCGGAAACCTTTCAGGATGCCGTTCACACTAGGACACAATGTACAACACCAGAATCAATTTGCGGAAGCAGTGCACCATCCATGTTACCAGATGGTAGAAGTTCAGAGGCAACACCGCCGGAGAGCAATCTGAGCAAATATATTTATAGTTCTTGAGGCTCTACTAGAGGCAGAAAGAGATGGTGTGGCTGCCATGAATGAGGTCATCTTGATCTTGAGGCTGGAAATTATGCAATTAGCTGGACACATTATGCAAGCAACCCAAGAATAGGAGGAGGTCCTGCTGTTTCTGCTATCTGAAGCCCAGGCTAATCCCAGTTCTTCTTTAGATACCAGTTGAAATTGTCAATAGATTATTGTACTTGCATGTTGTGTCATGTCTCTGAATGGATTATGTTGTAAGACCCCCTATGTTGTCCATGTGTTGTAATCACTGTTTGGGATATCGCTTATCGTTATCGTCTCGGTCGGCTGGGATTAGAGATTAATTAGAAATCGGCCGATTAATCAATTTTGTCGGTCGACTATTAATCGACAAGTTTTTCGCAAGACCTACGTTTTCAGGCACTATTAAGGCAAAATTGGAAATAATCAACAACTATGTTCTCTTAAGTATTTAAGACTACATCAATATATAACAACAGCACATGTCATGTTTATGCATGTTTGAAATTCAAATAGGACAAGAGTACATCAATACTACTACAAGTCTACAATATTACACAACAAAAATTGGACATCACTTCAACAGCACATATTCTGTTTGGGCATTTTCAAATAGGACAGCACTTCAACAACACATAAGTAAATAACAAGCAACAATAGGCAGAACAGCAATACATAACTACATATATGAGTGCACAAATAAACTATAGTCATCTCAACATCAAGTGTACGCAAGATTGCAGTTGGTAGTCTCAGTCACCACTCACCAGTCCACAAATAAATTTGGATACTGGATAGGCAGCACGATAAGTCCAGAATAGACAAATAAGCTTAGTTCTTAGTCTTACAGTCTTACACTCTTAGTCTCTTACTCACTAGTTACTACTTTGCTTGCAAACAACCAAACACCAATCAACCAAAATAAGGTAGTTCTTAGCTAGCTTTTTGATTCTCTCATAAGTCACAAGTCACAACCAAAATAAGGTCGTAGGCTTCTAGCAAGCAACACACAGTACTAGGAATTAGATTGTTAAAAGGCCTAGGGTTCAAGGCCGCATCAGATCTTCCTCATCATTTTGTTCTATCCCCCCAACCATGTCATCATCAAACTCAAACTCAATCTCATCTTCATTGATAGGCATAGTGTCATCTTCATTGTCGGAAACAAAGTCTTCCACTTAATGGAGCTATCTCACCCTTAGACTTCTACGAGGCTTTGTTATATTGTCAACTCCGGTAGTCCCCATCTCTTCATCATCGTGAGCATCTTCACATATCCAATCTTGGGTTGTGGAAGCATCTTCACCAAGGAAAACATCACAAGATGAGGAGTATTTCTTTCTCTTGTCTAGAAATCTTCCATTGAATTGAATATAAACTAGATCGTCCCTACGACGCACATCTAATTTATTTCTCCTCTTTGCATCAACCTACAAATTGCATAGTGAAGCTAAGTGATTCACATCTTGTCATAAATGAAAAAAAGGATCAGATTTGAATATTTGTAGGTTGAGACTTACTTGTTCAAAAACGCTCCAATTTCTTTCACCCCCAGATGAACTTGTGGTTAAGTTGAGTATCCTCAAAGCCATGTGCATCAATGTAGGAGTTTGCAGTCCATAATTTGCCTACCACTCCCCTTCATTCACAGGAAACAGAAAGTACTATGCATGTAACGCCCCGAGACCGTTGCGCCAGGTGTCTTCCAGTTATTCGATGTTGTTGCCTTGTCATTCGCTTGCGTGCTCCATCTTGTGATGTCATCATGTGCATTGCATCATCATGTTTTGAAACTTGCATCCGTCCCGGACTCCCCGTTCCTTCCGTTGTCCGTTCTGAGTCCAGACACCCTTGCACGCGCCCGCGGCACGTCCAAAATATTATTTTATAAGTGGCTGGAAAATGTTCTCGGATTGGGTTGAAAGTTGGCGTGCGGTGTTGTTTTGTTGTCAGTAGACCGCCTGCCAAGTTTCATCGCATTCGGAGTTCGTTTGGTGCCCCAACGGATAGCTATAGCGGCATTATAGTCGGTCTAACATCGGACGTTTTCAGTCTCCGGAAACCTTGTCGGGCTGCATTTGCATCTCTCTCTTCTCAGCCTTAGACCTCTCCTGCACATCCTAGGCCCAGCCTACCCCCTCTTTGCATAGTGTATCGACCCCTCGCGCGTGTCCGAAACTTACCCGAACCCGACCCAGACAGTCGTCACCGTTGGATCCGGATCATCCCCAAACATCTATAAAGTATCATCATTTTCTCGTTGGAATCTCCTAACCTATTTTTCTTGGACCGTCCGACTACGATCGGAGGGACCTAACCTCCCTAAAATGATTTGTTTTGCTATATATAGACCTCCTTGTCTATTTTTAGACCAAACCCTAAATTATAGGAGATTTGTCCCCTCTAGCCGCCGCCACCTACAGCCTTCCCCCTCCTCGGATCTGCTGCCATATTCCCCTTGTTTTCAGCGCCACCGAATCAACCTACAGCCCTCTTCTCTCCTGATCTGGCTGTCGATCCACTTGGCCCTGTCCGGCAAGCCTCAATCCCGTCGTCTCTCCATCAACCGGACGTCTCCGGCGGCGACCAACACCCCCAGGGCGGCCTCGTCTCCCTTCTCCTCGGTCGTCTCCTCCCGTTTTCTCCATCCCTGTGCTCACCTCACTTTCCTGTTGTCGTCTGCCTGTAGGGAACAAGGAGCCCGACGCCCGATGCCATGGCCGGCCTCGAGCTCGTCCCCAACGCCACCCCTGAGCTCCACCCGCGCTGCCGTTGCCCAGATCCGGCGCCGGCCAGCCGGATCCACCCCGTCTGCTCCTCGCCGGCCTTCCCTGGAGCCCGCTGCCGCTCGAGACAGCCCCCTCCTCTGCTTCGTTCTACAGGGAGGACGACGCACCCATGCCTCGCCATGGACATGCCTCCCTGCTGCCGGAGCCCCACGACCCCACACCAAGTCCCTCGCGTCGTCGCCTCCTCTGCATCGAGCGGGAGGACGAAGAGCCCGTCGCCTCCCCTGCCCGACGCCATGGATGGCCATCGCCCCGCTGCTCCGAGGCCAAGTCCCACTCGTTTCTTTTGCTTCGCCACTGCTCCTCATCGGCCTTCCCTGCACGCCCGCCGCTGCAAGTTCCGTGTGCCCGCTCGCAGCGCCATCGCAACCTCGCACCACTACAGGCTCCCTGCCGCGCCTCTGCTTCTGCAGTCGAGCAGGAGGGAGACGCCCCTGCCTCGAGCCACTCCAGCGTGTCAGCCGCGCGTTGACCACGCCCTCACCCTGGCCCAACTCCAGCGACAACGTGGGCCTCCTCAAGCGCCACCCAGCGAACCAGCCGACCCACTGCTCCATTGTGCTGGGCCGAAGCCCATGGTGAGGCCCCAGCGCCTCCTTGTTTCTTCTTCTTTCTCTCTGCTGGCCCAACATGCTTCATATTCGGCCCATGTATGTTTTTTAGCATCTGCGATTTGTCTATTTTTTTAGAGTTGGCAGTTTTATAGAAACCCCCTTCTAGTACATGCATTTAATAACTCACCAACCATGCATCACATGTAAAAATTGAATATATGAAACTTGCTTAGAATTTTGTGTAGATTAATAATTTGCAACTTTCATCTATGTTTAAAATGCTTAAAATGATGTTTGCCTTAATTTGCTTAAATAACATGCTAAAATAGTTTATTTCATAACTATAATCGTAGCTCCAAACCTAACAAACTTTATATGTAAATGGGGTAGAAAAATGCCTAGTTTAAGTTGGTGCACTCACCTTGCATGTTTAACAACTCTAAAATATGCTTTAGGGCAGAACAGTACCAAACCTAAAAGATGCACATGACGAGTTTCTAGAGTTGTTGTTCGTTGTTTCCAGCCTCATTTAAACTTGCCTAGATAGGTAGCTTTGTCATGCTTCACCTCTTGCCATGCTAACCAACATTTAATATTGTTGAGTACATAACCGAGAGGGAACTAAATAAGTCATGTGGTGTTCCGTCAATATGCAACTCGTTGCATATTGAGCTCCACTTAATTTGTAGAATTGTTTGTGCACTTTCCCATGCCATCTATATTTTAAACCGGACATGCATCATCCTTGGTTGTGCATCATGCCAAGTTATGTGGTGGTTGTTTACTATATTGTTTGCTTCTTTCCGGTGTTGCGTCCTTGGGTTAGTTCTAATAGCGTCGTGTTTGTGAGGATCCGTTCGACTACGTCCATTTGTCTTCTTCACGGACTCGTTCTTCTTCCTTGTGGGATCTCAGGCAAGATGACCATACCCTCGAAATCACTTCTATCTTTGCTTGCTAGTTGCTCACTCTATTGCTATGCCTATGCAGTGATACCTACCACTTGCTATATCATGCCTCCCATATTGCCATGTCAAACCTCTAACCCACCTTGTCCTAGCAAACCGTTGTTTGGCTATGTTACCGCTTTGGTCAGCCCCTCTTATATCGTTGCTAGTTGCAGGTGAAGATGAAGGTTGTTCCATGTTGGAACATGGATATTGTTGGGATATCACTATATATATATTGTTTACTTTAATGCACCTATATACTTGGTAAAGGGTGGAAGGCTCGGCCTTATGCCTGGTGTTTTGTTCCACTCTTGCCGCCCTAGTTTCTGTCATAGTGGTGTTATGTTCCTTGATTTTGCATTCCTTACGCGGTTGGGTTATAATGGGAACCCCTGGACAGTTCGCCTTGAATAAAACTCCTCCAGCTAGGCCCAACCTTGGTTTTACATTTGCACTAACAACCTAGCCTTGTTCCCTTGGGTTTCCGGAGCCCGAGGGTCATCTTTATTTTAACCCCCCTGGGCCAGTGCTCCTCTAAGTGTTGGTCCAAACTAGAGTCCTTTGCAGCGTCCCCTCGGGGAAACTCGAGGTTTGGTTTTAGCTGTACGGAGCGCTCATCCGGTGTGCCCTGAGAACGAGATGTGTGCAGCTCCTATCGGGATTTGTCGACGCATCGGGCGGCTTTGCTGGTTTTCTTTTACCATTGTCGAAATGTCTTGTAACCGAGATTCTGAGTCTGATCGGGTCGTCTGGGAGAAGGAATATCCTTCATTGACCGTGAGAGCTTGTGATGGGCTAAGTTGGGACACCACTGCAGGGTTTTGAACTTTTGAAAGCCGTGCCCGCAGTTATGGGCAGATGGGAATTTGTTAATGTCTGGTTGTAGAGAACATGAAACTTAACTTAATTAAAATGCTTCAACCGCGTGTGTAGCCGTGATGGTCTCTTTCCGGTGGAGTCTGGGAAGTGCACACGGTTCTTGTGTTATGCTTGAACATAAGTAGTTTCAGGATCACTTCTTGATCACTTCTAGTTCACGACCGTGCTTTGCTTCTCTTCTCGCTCTTATTTGCGTAAGTTAGCCACCATATATGCTAGTGCTTGCTGCAGCTCCACCTTCACTACCTTTTCCTACCCATAAGCTTAAATAGTCTTGATCGCGAGGGTGTGAGATTGCTGAGTCCCCGTGACTCATAGATTACTTCCAAAACTAGTTGCAGGTGCCGTTGATATTGTGCAGGTGACGCAACCAAGCTCAAGGAGGAGCTCGATGAAGATCGTGTTTGTTATGTTGATTCGTTTCCAGTTGATCAGTAGTGGAGCCCAGTCGGGGCGATCGGAGATCTTTTGCATTAGGGGTTGTCTTTCTTTATTTGCTTCCGTAGTCGGACCTTGATTGTATTCTGGATGATGTAATGTTATATTCTTGTATTGTGTGAAGTGGTGATTGTAAGCCAACTCTTTATCCCTTTCTTATTCAGTACAAGGGATGTGTAAATATTACCCCTCTTGCGACATGCCTACAATGCGGTTATGCCTCTAAGTCATGCTCCGACACGTGGGCGATATAGCCGCATCATGGGTGTTACAATGCATCAGCCCTAAAATATTAGAAATGCAATATGGCGAAGCTATCTTTGAGAACAAGCTTACCAGCATTGTGATTGCCATTGGTAATTGCCTTTGTGGCAGCCACCTTCCCAAACATGCCTTCCTTGTTTTTAAACTTGGGCAAGTCTATGTTAAGGGCATTATTTTGTGCGTCATCATCATCATGATAAAATTGTTCAATAACATCCATCAACCCGAACATGACTTCTACATCGGTGAACATACTTGTGGTAGTATTACTATAATAGTGATTCAAGGCATATGCTACCATGTGCAACTTGGTATCTAGCCTCCCATCCATCTTGCTCTCCATGGCTGTTGTGATCACCTTGTAATCCTTCTCCGAACCTTCAACCGCAAGCACTATTACCTTTGGTGTCTCTATTACATGGACTGCCCATCACTATCAGCCAACCGAAGTAACTTCACCAATGGCTCAAAAACCTTGCATCAAACATACACAAGCACTACATTAGTTACTATTTGACATATAAGTAATGATGCATGCTAGAATAAGTGTAAAACTCAATTAAAGAAGAGTACAAGACACAATTTGTAGTTCATCTAACAATACATTGATGCAAAGAGACACATTTTTCCAGATTGCCCTACTCATTATTGTGGCGTGAGCCACCTTTCCTTTCTTTGTTCTGGTCTGCTTGCATTCTTCCCAAGTGTCACTACAGCACATCTCCGTTAGTTGCTTCCTCTTAGCAGTGAGACTTTGCAATGTAAGAAATGCCGAAGAAAATCTGGTCACTCCCGGCCTAACAATGTCCCTCTTCTTTGTATAAGATCTCATCAATGCCAATGTGTCATGATGAGCATAAATGAAAATTGTCATCTCCTTGGCTTTGGTTGTTGCAGGACCAAAATGCTTCAACTTGCCAATTGCTTTAACCATCAAGTTAATTGTATGAGTTGCACATGAGGTCCAAAATATCTTGGGCCTTTTAATTTTCAACATCCCCTTAGCTCCCATATTGTTTGATGCATTATCCGTGACTACTTGAACAACATTATCAGCCCCTACAAAACACCATTGCAAAACAATCACAACATTCAGCATACAACCACATGAAAACTTGAAAAGGAATGAATGAGAGCAAATTAAAAAGTTGAGATTAGTACCAATTTTCTCAATGCAGTCATCTACATAATCGAAGATGTATTGACTTGTGTGTGCATCAGCCGACGCCTCCTTCGATCCAAGAAAGATTGTTCCTAACTTGCAATGCACACACAAGTTCATAATGCTCCTTCTTGTCTTGTTTGTCCAAGCATCGGTCATGATAGAGAACCCCGTATCTGCCCTCTCAACATCATGTGGCTTCAACAAATCTTTGGTCCTTTCAACCTCCTGCAACAACATCTTCTCTCGAATCATATACTGTGAAGGTTGCCTCCAATTTGGACCATAACGACCAAGAGCCTCACAAAATTTTTTGAAGTCATCATCGTTGATAGCATTGAAGGGTACATTTTTCTTGTACAGCCATCTAGCCAAATATTTCCCTACTATATAGCTTCTCTCCTTATCAACACTATCATTTATATTCCGTTGAAACCTTTTCATTTCAATGGGATCAACGGGTCAATTGGAGCAAGATATTGATCCATAGGCCCCTTCTTTGGGTCACCATTGCCAACTTCATTAAGCTCTGCTTGATCTTCCTCATTGGCCTCTATGGTCACCAAGGCTCTTACTTCATTTCTTCTTGTAGCTTTTGCTTCTTCTTCTTCTTTGGCGCCTCATATGCATCCTTACACCGAGCTTGCTGTTCTAGTGTGGCTTGCGTACAACTTTTCACTGACCCTTTGATCTGAGCAATGTGTTGCTTCATCCTAGTCACCCCTCCTGACATCACTTTTCCACAAAGCATCTGGATTAATCAGCATAGCAAACTCCCATGCCATGTCATCCGAGTTTCTCTTCAGTATAGAACTTGCAACCTCAGAAGCACTGGAAGCGGCCATCTACAAAAAGGACAACA
This sequence comes from Triticum aestivum, assembly GCF_018294505.1. Lineage (NCBI taxonomy): Eukaryota > Viridiplantae > Streptophyta > Magnoliopsida > Poales > Poaceae > Triticum > Triticum aestivum. The sequence continues at coordinate 426,558,794 of NC_057803.1, read as the reverse complement.
ACATGTATGAGAATCAGACTAATAAAAGGGCAACTTATTCTGTATATGATTGATGGTTCTTATTCTGTACATAAAAGAAAAGGGCAACAACATAGAAGGGAAAATTATTCTGTACATGATTCTGCACTATTGTAATTCTGCAGTTGATTCTGCTAAACCCAAAACTGACTGAATTTTATCACTAGTGACTGAATGACTGAAAGGCAACAACAACTAGTAGTAGTCACTAGTCAGTAGCTGCAGACCTGCAGTTAAACTCAAAAAATGACTGATTTTATCACTACTAGTAGGCAGCTTTAATTGAAGAAATGACAATTTGCTTACAACTACAGTTATTGACTGAAGAAATGACAGTAGCTGGCACTCATTTTTATCGACAGAAGAAATGGCAGTGTGAGAAAGAAACAATACCAGGAGAGGATGGAGTTGTTCATCTTTCTGCTATGGAATGGATGGCGTGCCTAGCAGCTCTAGCTACTGTCGTTCGTCGGAGTAGGAAGCAGAGGATGGAGCCGCTCTGCTGCTGCTAGAGGAGGAAGGGTGGCGGCAGCGAGCAACACCCACCACCAGTGATGGAGATGGCTCCGGTGCAGCGTGAGGAAGTGTGGCACAGCTCCGGTGCTGGTCGAGGAAGAGGGGTGCGGCTCTCGTGCTGCTGCAGCAAGGTACAATGACGGGGAGCAGATCCAGCCATCGGCAATGCGAGTTGCAGAGGAGTCGCGATGGCGATGCAGGAGTTGGAGATGGTGCTGCCGAGCTGCTAGTTGAGGCCCCTTTGGAGAGGAAAGGTGGATCTAGAGGGCCCCTAGCTCGAATGGTGCTAGCTAGGGAAGCTGGAGGCGAGCAAGGTGCGGCAGCATGGTGAATCTTGCATTGCGGCACGATGGGGAGGCGGAAACCCTAACTAAGCGGGGAAATACCAATTATGTGTTGCGGGTGTGCGGGAAGGCCACGGAAGGCGCCTTAGGAGAGCCAAAATTTAGCCTTTTGGGCTTTCTGACGTTAGAGGCCCAGCCCGATTAATCGGGAATCTAACGATTTATCGCCTGTCAAAGTGATAAGTCGGTCTGAATGATAAATATCAAAGATAAGGCCTAAACTTAGCGGTCACCACATGATAAGCGACAAATCGGCCGATAAATCGTTGAGTCGGTCGATTTCTTAAACAGTGGTTGTAATGATCCGAATTTTTTAGGCGAGGTAATCCACAGTACTTGCATGATTGACATAAGGTGAACTAGTTTTCGTGTGAGCATATTGTATTGGATGAAATAACTATTTAAGTCAAAGTGTATTCAACCTACTAAATTCGAAGATCACGGCATTTCTAAATCATAATCATATATAAAGGTGGAATAATCTTTCTTCTGGTTTTGAAGAAATAAATTAAAAAAATGTAGAATTGTCGGTGGATATTTGTAATCGAATACAAATTGGATTTGAATTTAGTTGCCAGGGCCCAGGGCAAACATGAATGCTAATTCTCCCAAGTTTTGAACGAAGCGGCTAAATACCCACTATCATTTGTGGGTTGCCCGAAGCAAGTGTTTGCGAGATGGAAATTATTGTCTACCCCTGACACTTTGACATCCTTATCGACTGGATTTACACTGCTGTCAATAGGGGTAGACAAGTAACTTCAATCAGACATGACACGACCGCCTCTGAGCCCATTCAGACATGGTGGGCGTCAAACGTGGGCGGCAAAACACATTTGATTCAAGCTCATCTGAAAGACTTGTGTCTCTCCCTCCATTTCCTCATTCATACACGGTGGGCGGAAAAATAAACTCTCCTCGCCCGAAATCGATGTAGGCAAATATTTTAAATAGGGGCAGATGTGTAACTTCCCTCACACGTGACACAACCACCCTACGTGTTAGCCCTGTTCATACACCATGGGCACCAACCGTGGGTGGCAAAACACCCTCTCCTCGCCCGAAATCGCTACCGACAAATATTTGGGAGATGCGAGATTACCGTCCTATCCCCAACTGACGTGATCTCCGAAATTTGAAACGGGGGATAAGTTCGTAACTTTCCCATGTTTCATACAAGCGCGTCCCGAACTTTGAGATCCCCCCTCCCCCTCCATTTCCCCATTCATACACTGTTGGCGCCACAACAACCTCCCCACTGCGGCCAGCCTCCTCCGTCTGCCACCCCATCCTCCACCTTGCCGGAGCCGCTACCCCGTCGTCCACTCCAAGAGATGGACGTCTCTCATCCATGGCGCCAGACCAGGATCCTTTCATCGCGTCCTCTCGCTTCATCGGCGCCATCGTCCACCTTGTCATTGCCGCTCGTACGACCGCCTCGTCCACGGCAACAGGATTTATCCCCCGACCCGGCTGTCTGTCGTCTAAAGTCTTCTTCCCTGCCAACGACAGCCATCGCACCCGCTGTACCCTCAACGTATCAGCAGGGGCCTACATAGTGTCGCAAGAGATGTGGTACTCTTCCATATGTTCTGAAGTAATTGATCTCACCCAGAAAATAGATTGTAAATTGTTGAGTTTACTTTTCTTGTTCGTACCAAATCGTAGTGGCTAGTTGAAAGCAAACATTGGTTGCGAAGTATCTTTGTCTGATTTGCACCTTCAGATCCGCCATGGCACGGTCACTATACTCGTAAAGCTTATGGTTTCCCCCCTTTATACTCACTACCATCATCGTAGGTGCTTCATGTCGTGCTAGCACTCCTCCTCTAGACCTCAACCCATCAAGCGAAACAACATGCCACTCAAAATTCCAAAGCTTAGGTGTTGAAATAGGAATCTGATATGATGCTCATATTACTAAAACAATGAACGTTTAACTGGTCACCTAATGTTCCTATATTCGTTTTGAAAAGCATGTGCGCCACCCACTGGTCCAACTAGTTCCACTTTCCTGATTTTACTCTTGATGCTTAGCTTTTATCTACTCTACTATGATCTGCGTAGGTGCTTTCTATCGTACTAGCATTATTCCACCCTTCAAGCTAAACAACACAACACTCAGAATTCCAAAGCTTAGTCATTCAAATATGATTGTGATATGATACTCATATTAGTTAATAGCCACATTTAATTGGTTAGCTAAAGGTCCCACTTGAGTTTCCAAATGCATGTCGCGACATATAGAGAGACAGCAGAATTGCATTTCTTTGTCACTTGTTGACTATACTTTCTTGTCCATACCAAATCTTAGTTGTTACTTCAAAGCAAACATCGGTTGCTAACTACCCTTTGCGCAGTTTGCAGCTTCAGATCTGTCATCCCACTGCCACAGTCAACACTATACTCATCATGCTTACGGTTTCCGCATTTTATGATGACCACGATCAACCTACATGGTTCGTGTCATAAAAGCACTTCTCCACCCATCAAACTAAACAAGCTTAGTTGTACAAATTCAAATATGATATTATGCTGATATTAGTAAAACTGAGAGATGTTTAATTGGTCAGCTAAATGTTCCTACTTTAGTTTCGAAATGCATGTGAGCCACATATGGAGAGACTGGAAGGAATACTATTTCTCTATGTGCTCTAGTTCATCATGGGTGGGCAACCAACATTGTATAGAAAGATTTGTAATATCTTCAATATGCTTACTCTTCTGCTCTTCTTTAAGATGATCCTCTTTTCTTCTTTAATAAGTATGTTACTTGTTGGGAAGAGTAGCAAATACATTTGCGGTCGACTGGTCAGGTCGAGTTGTTCTCCCTTAGTATATTTTGAATCTGCCAGGTCAGGTCGACTTGTTCTTCTTTACTATATGTTGAAGTTGTCATCTGCGAAGTATCATCACTTCTGGAGCTCTCATATTTTGAGTAGTAGGCCACATTATATTAATGCACACACCAAGTTACAGCATCCATGGCATCTCTCAGAAGAATTGTAGAGATAGCACAAATGGGTTTACAAGGAGGCAGTATTGGATTAGAATCACTTCTGCATTACAAAGATAATCTCACTTGTTTTTATGTTTTCATACATGTTAGGTACTGAACATTATCAAAATGAATATGAGAATGGGCGCACGAGAGGAATATTGCAGAACAATCCACTGGCTAACAAACTTGGCATGGTGGAGGATGGCCTATCTTATTCACCCATCGAGGTGCTTGCTCTAACTTGGCAAGGTTGTATTGGTCGCACATATTTTGCATCTGCCCTCTTGAATTACTTCTACTTTGTTACACCATTTGTTTAGTTTAAGCATCATATATGAGTATATGCCATGCCTATCCATTTTCTGTACCTATTCCATGTGTCGTCATACTACGTTTTTCCAGTCAAATGTTGTTCTTTCATAATAGATGTCCAAAAGGAAGAGGGTGAGTGCAGATCCTCTAGGAGTACAAACTAGGTATTTGGAAAAGGTAGTGATACGTGATAAATCAGATAGATCAGCAACCACAGAAAACATAGGCCCAACTGTACCACACTCTACCCCTACTCCACTGGTCAAACCCCTATTAGAACTGCTGAGAGCCCAACGTCGGGTACTCTCTATGATATCAATTCAAAATTTGAACTCCTAAATTTCTGCATGTGCCTTACCTTCTCTCTTGTATGAAAACTAATTTCAGATGAAGCTCCTTTCTGAAAGGATCATAGGATCTCACAACAATACTGGGCTCTGCATTGCTCTTGTTAGTACCTCTTGCCCTTTGTCAGCATACTTACACTCATTGATGTTTGATTATGTAGCATCACTGTAAATGTTCGCTTCTTTATCCTCCCTTTCCTTGAAATTATAAGGTCTATATTTACTCTTAGATAAATGTAGAATTAACACAAGGATTATGAAGTTTTGGATTGCTCATGTAAGTACATGTTGTCATGTACTCCCTCGGTATCGAATTAATTGTTGATCAATTGGATGTATTTAGAACTTAATAGTGCTAGATACATCCATTTGAGCGACAAGTAATAACGGACGGTGGTGGTATTACTGTACTTGCATTTTGAGATAGTTGATTGTCTACCATTACTCTGCCCTCCACTTTCTTCAAATTATCATATCTACATTTACTCTTACCAAAATGTTGAATAAAGCCAATGCCACTACACACGTTGATGTTTGCATTCCTCTTGTCAGTACCTTTTGTCTTGTAACCCTGTACTTAATTAATTGCTATTTGATTATGTATCATCAGTCTACACCTGAGCTTCATTATCCTCTGTCTTTCCAATATTATTTTATCTGTATTTACTCTTTGAAGATGTAGAAAAATGGCAACGCTTATAAAGATTTTTCTTTGGGGAATTTATTGAATTATCCTTCCATCAACATGGAGATGGGCTTTGTCCATCCTGTGTTAACACGTAATGTAAGTTCATCCTTCTCAAGCCTTCAAACTTTGTTCTAGTATAGAGTTGTATAGGCATCATTACCTCCACTGCTGTTTACTTTGTTGTTTATATCTGATTGGATGTTTGCAAAAACTACCAGTTTTAAATTGTAGTTGTAAAGACATGTTCCTTATGCAGAACAAAACCATTTATTTCCTTATATAATTGTGAAACCTGTTACGTGTCTCCTTATTTCTCTTTTGAAGTCGTGTCTCTTATGTCAGGTAGAACTTTAGGGAAGATAGTGAGCCAAATCATATTGGGGACAGCGAGATGACCCCAAGGTCCTGTCTTGATGAAGACGGTGAGTTGAAGCTACTCACCAGCAGGTGTGAGACAACCTCTATGCAGTTGTTGCCTCAATCAGTTCGACTTCTTCAGTCTCAACTTAAAGCAGAAAGGCTTGCTTTAGCTCAGCTCCGACTTGAAGTCAAAGATACAAGGAAGATGTCAGAGGACTGGCTTGCGTAGTATGGTGCCATATAGCTAGGGATGGAGCATCTATCGTTGACACAACTGAGGTCTCATCAGCTTGTTCGGCTGCTTGCGGGGCTCGCCCTAGCCAGGCCTCGTGCCTTCTGAAGTGCTCTCAGTTTTGTATATTCTTCTGTCAGCGCATTTATATGCACTAGTGGAGACCTTTGATGCCCAGTTTATGTAATCCGCGTTCACATTGCACTTTAGTATCACCGGTAGAGAACTTTGATTCTGAGTGGATGTAATATGTCGTAATTTCTTTATTGTATAGTATAGGTTTATTCTTTGGTCGGTATGCTGTAATTTAGGCCGGAAGGTTCAGTGGATCTCAGTGTTGTCGGTCTTCAGGCCGGCCCATTACTCATATGGGCCAAAACATGGGCCTATAATCATCTTGGGCCATTAGCAGGTCTAAACCTATAGTAGTTTCCCGCCTTTAACAGGCCAAGTAAAGTTCTAGCCAGCTGGGCCAGAGAATACCATGGGCTTTTAACAGGCTAAAACCTAGATTGGGCCAGCATTGGGCCGAAAAATTCATGGGCCAATACAGGGCGAAACTACCTAAGGCCCATGTTTGGCCCAAATAGGACGAGTAGTTAACAGGCTAAAATATATCTCCGGCCAGTTTGGCCCAATAAAATTATGGGCTTTAAGCAAGCCGGTATCCACGCGGGCCATAGGCCTAAAAGTGTCACGGGCCAATATCAGATGGGCTGTAAGCAGGCCTGATTCAACGTGGGCTGTAATTAGGCCCAACTGTTCCACGGGCCATTAACAGGCCGATAGGCCTGTTGGGCTGAAATTTATCCACGAAGACCACGAGCCATTAAGAGGCCTAAAGTTACTTCAGACAAGAAATAGCACAGTTTTTGCATGGGACGTTAAAGGGCCTAAGCCGGGCCGACAACGTCCCAGATGCACCATGGGCCGCTAACAGGCTGAAACTATTATCGGACCGAACTAGTTAATGTGCATTTAACAGGGTGAAATACAAACCTGTCTTAGAATGGGCCAAAAGAACGGTGGCATGTTAACGGGCCTGCTCCGATATGGGCCGTAATATGGCCCAAAACACGGCAGGCTGTGAATGGTCCTGATCTTCTATGGGCCTCAATTTGGCCCAAAACATGGCAGGCTGTTAACGGGCCAGCCCACTAGTGTCTGAAAAAACATGGTGTGCCTTTAGCTGGGCCGGCCTTTTCACTTGAATGGGCCTCTGTTGGGTCGTGCCACATGTCGACATATCATAGGCGTCCAATGAGTGGATGGCATCTGTCCCATCGGTGAGCAAACACGCGTTTTCGCAGGCCAATGATAATTTTATAGGTGGAAAATCCCCATTAAATCCCCATTGGTCCGGGATGTTAACGGGTTATCGGATCCAAAACGGACCTGATAGCTTAACGGCGTCCCGTTATGGTCGATGCCACGTGTCGGTCACCCTTGACGAAAGCACTTCTATGACGCGGGATTTATCGTCATGGAAGTGGACACTTCCGTGATGATAATTTTGGTAATGTCATGGAACACTTCTACGACAGCACAGGTATGACTATCTTGATTCTGTCATAAAATCGTCATGGATGTACATGCATGACAGAAAACGTGACCTACTGTGACAAACACGTATCATCACGAAAGTGTATTTTTTGTAGTGCATATTCATTTTGACAAGGACAAGTGCAATGAACTTCCATATCTTGCACTAGTTCAAGGAGTCACAAACCCTCTTGTTGGTAAGACAAGGGACAAGGTAACCTAATGTTTTCATGGACATCATCATATGTATATTTCACTCTATGTCTATGGATATCCTTATATGTTCCTTGTGGGACTAACCCATGTAGGTATTGAAAGTGCAACTCACTCAAATGGGTTGCTCCAAATGATCTACATAAACATTGAGCATCTACATCTTCAACAACTATATGAAGTCATCATCGACAAAACCCAAGGTTAGTTCATCCCTCTTAGGGGGGATATCACATCTAGGGGAGCTTTCCTCTAAGAATTGAGCTAAAGCAACTCTAATGGTGTGAACACAACAATGCTTTATGTAAAAGTGGTAACCCCACTTGTGCTTAAACGATGAGTATGACCGATGATCAAATATTCTCATTTGACTCCTCAGTCAATATACTCATATATAGATGACCTAGTCATTGCCAATTGTTTGATATATGCTAGAGTGTTTGTGCATGCTTTGCCACATATTTCATCTGCTATCTTATTGATTGAGCATGTTGGTTGCATAATTTTCTCCATTCGAGGACATCCGTTTGTTTCTTTGATTGTTTGGTATTTCTATTTGCCAAATGGATGGACAAGAATTCCTAAGAACTCCCTCTAGCTATCTATGATTTTCTCGTCTCAAACTCTATTCATGCTACATCACAAAGTCTGATCAAGTCAAATTCGACCCTCCGGGTGAGGAGCACTCGGAGCCACTGATCCGTCAAGGGCTTAAACTTCCTAAACCTTCTGCACCCAAGAGATCCACTAGGAACATTTCTGCTGCTGAGAAGAATAAGGCGACAGTGCCTGAAGTTCAAGAAGATGAGGAGCCACAAGTGCTCAGAAAGTTAAAGCCAAAGATCCCTGATCATAGTGATGATCACCCTGTTGCTGAGAACATGAAGGAAAGAAAGTATGCAGGTCTGAGACTGTGGAGACAGACTGATCCCTAGGCCACCAGGAGAAGAACTGTTGTAGACTATCGTTTCCACACCAAGGAACAACATGACTTCTATGAGACTGTCTTGCTAGACAAGAAGCCTATTGTGATTGATATGAGATGGGTTGATTGGACATACGTTCATGACAATGAGGACTACTTCCCAGGGCATGAGAACTTTAGGATGAATGGAGTCGACAAGTTTGTTGGTCAAAAATTGACAAAATAGAATGATGAAATGATTATGAAATTCTACTCCACTTCTCATTTCTATCTAGATGACAAAATAGTCTGGATGACATAAGGAACAAGGTATCAATCTTCAATTGCTGAATGGGCCAAGTTGATCAATGCCCCCGAGGAAGATGAAGATGACACGGATGTATATGCCAAGCCAAGGAAAGATCACAACTCCATGGCAAACATGTACAAGACCATTCCAGATGCTGCCTTGGAGACTCACAAGCTTGGGTCCATATACTATCTGCTGGCAGGTTTGACCACCATCAACACCATCTTGAGGCACACTCGGTTGCCCAAGTCAGGATATCATAGGATGATCCGTGGTCACTCCATCAACTTGCTCCATATGTTAGATGTGCGAGAGAAGTTCAACGTGATGAGCTTAATAGTTGAAACAGTGAAGAGAACTGCAGCTAATCAGAAAAGATTGTGTGGATATGCCCCTCACATACAGATGCTAATCAACTCTAAGATGGGGATAGGGACATGTCTTCTTGATAAAGAGCATCTTTCCCTGAGGCCAGAATTTGAAGACAATGAGATTGTCATGTATGAATCTCATCCAACCAGTGCAAAAGCCCAGGAGAAGAGAGAGAGAGCAAAGGCTGAGCAAGGGCAGCTACTATACCAGATGCTTCACAAGTGATGCTCAAGACCAAGCAAGATCAACTCAGTTACCTGCTTGAGGCTACTGTAAGGATTGAGAAGGGCTTGGCCACTCTGACTCAGAATCAAGAAAGTCTTGAGAGGACCATTGAGAGCAAATTCCATGATCTAGATGTGAAGGTCACAAAGATCCGGACTACTCTGGAGAAGCTCCAGGAAGAGATTGAAGACAGGAATGACAGACCTACCACCGACACTTTTCAGCGTGTGCCAAGGGCACAGAGGTCTTCAGGAGTGCCAGTAGTTAGTGACACGAGGACTACACTCTCAGCACCTACAGCAACTACCACTGTTGCACCTTCAGTTTCAACTCCTCCAGCTCCACAGACGTCAGCTGAAGCTTTTGTAGACGGACTCCTATCCACGCCATCTATGCACATGGGAGCAACCACCAGAAGACCTCTTCAGGAGATCCCGGAGATCGTGCCTAGAGTGCCGCATAGCACTATGCATTTTTGAGATTTTTGGTAACTTGTTGCCAAAGGGGGAGAAAGTGTATAGATCATAAGGCTTCAAGAGTGTGTGTGTTTTGCCTTTTGTTGCCTCTCTTGCTACTTTGATCATTTGCTTTGATCATTTGCTCGTTTGTTTCCTATGCTACTATATCTATGCTTGTTTGTGAGATACCCTTGTGATCATGTGTTTGATCATCTTATACTTTAATGTGTGCTTGAACGATGATATCTTGATACTTGTGTATGATCAATCATGTTAACCTTTGTGATGAATGCATGCTCTTTATATCTTATCATTTTGAGCGCTCCACCAAGATGTATGTGACATGGAAGAGTGACCCATGATCCTAATCGATTGTGCATTTGCATTCAAAAGAAGATTTTAAATAATGCACAAATTTAGGGGGAGCTCTCGCTTATCACATAGTTCTCAAAGCGATGATCTACTTCATTCATATTATCATTTTTCGAAGCTTTGATCTATATATTGTCACCAATTACCAAAAATGGGGAGATTGAAAGTGCAACTAATCCCCGGGTGGTTTTGGTAATTCATAACAACATATAGCTCATTGAACTAATATCCATTCAAGTTAAATATTTCAGAAAGCTCAATGGTTGGCATGGCATGGCATGGATTAGAGATGTGGACCCTCAAAATGCTAAGGACAAAGATTAGCAAAAGCTCAAGACTCTTCATTTTCATTTTAGTGATCCAAGATCACATTGAGTCCATAGGAAAGCCAATACTATTAAAAGGGGATGAGGTGTTGCTTAATGGTCTACTTTCTTAAAGTGCTTAGTGATATTGCTCCATAACCCTCAGCCACTTTCTCATTTCCAAATATGTCCAAAACCCAAAGTCAAACTTGACCCTAGCGATTCGATCGATCTGGCGCCACCGAGTTCTTTTGACATAGCCACTGCCAAAAACCCTAGACAAATCACGCTCATCGATATGGATCTCGATCTCACCGAGATGGCATTGCAAACTCTCTATTTCCCTTCATAACGTTTCGGTCTTACCGAAATGAGAGATCAGTCCCACCGAGTTTGCCTGACCAACTCTTTGTTAACTCATTGCTGAAATCGGTCTCACCGAGTTCATGCAATCGGTCACAGCGAGATGAGGTTTTGCCCTAGCCCTAGCACATTGGTCCCACCAACTTGATCATGTCGGTCCCACCGAGATTCCTAACGTCACATTTTGAACTGAATCAGCCTCACCGAGATCTTCTATTCGGTCTGGCCGAGTTGGGTCAATTATGTGTAACGGTTGGATTTTGTGTGGAGGCTATATATACCCATCCACCCCCTTCTCTATTCAAGAGAGAGCCATCAGAACATGCCTACACTTTCGCTACTCATTTTTTGAGAGAGAACCACCTACTCATGTGTTGAGACCAAGACATTCCAATCCAACCACAAGAATCTTTATCTCTAGCCCTCCCGAAGTTGCTTTCCACTCAAATCATCTTTTCACCATAGCCAAATCTGTGAGAGAGAGTTGAGTGTTGGGGAGACCATCATTTGAAGCACAAGAGCAAGGAGTTCATCATCAACACATCATCTATTACCTTTTGGAGAGTGGTGTCTCCTAGATTGGTTAGGTGTCACTTGGGAGCCTCTGACAAGATTGTGGAGTTGAACCAAGGAGTTTGTAAGGGCAAGTAGATCGCCTACTTCATGAAGATATACCCGAGTGAAGCAAGTCCTTTGTGGGCGATGGCCATGGAGGGATAGACAAGGTTTCTTCTTCATGGAACCTTCGTGGGTGGAGCCCTCCATGGACTCGCGCAACCGTTACCCTTCGTGGGTTGAAGTCTCCATCAACATGGATGTATGATAGCACCACCTATCGGAACCACGCCAAAAATCTCCGTGTCTACATTGCGTTTGCCTTCTCCAAACCCTTCCCTTTACCTTCATATGCAATGTTTTACTTTTCACTGCTACACTCTTATAATTGCATGTGTAGGTTGGTTGCTTGACCTGTGCTAAGTTGCTAAAATCTGCCAAGACTTAAAATTGGGAAAAGGCTAGATTTTTATTTGGTCAAGTAGTCTAATCACCCCCCCCCCCCTCTAGACCTACTTTCGATCCTACAGTTTGTATTCTTCCTTGGTGATGTCCTGATGACATTCATGGGAAGCTTCTCAAAACGACTTTTAGGAACCCAGATCTTCTTCATAGGGGACCCATTCCTATAGTTATTTCCAATAAACCTGGGAAACACTTCACCATTCTAGTTTTTGAACAGTTTATAGTTGGAGTCAAATGACTCATCAATGATGATAGGATTAGCATAGTTAAAACCAGATAAGGTGGATGGATCCACTAAAGGGCCCTTTGCAGCAACCCATGTGGTTTGGGGTACTGCTCAGGCTTCCAGTACTACCCATCAACATTGATTTTCCTCTCGAAACCAACACCCTCTTTCCCAAGGTTTTGGTTCAGAGTTTGCTTCTTGAGGACATCACATAGCGTCTGATGCCCTTTGAGGATTTTGTACATGCCTGTTTCAAGCAATGTCTTCAACCTAGCATTCTCATCAACAATAGTAGTGGCATCCTTAGAAGAGCGGTTAGTTACCACATCAGAAGTTGAAGATATTGCAATCTCAGAAGCATTTGAACATTCAACAATAGAGATAGTATTATCACTCTCAAGAAATTTTAAGTAAGGTAGCACAAACTCTTCCTGAGTGGTACTGATCTGTTGAGCGAGTAGTGAATCGTTTTCTGTTTGAAAATCATCATGAGACACTCTCAGTTTTTCTAGATCTTTCTTTCTTTTAAGATAATCATAGGAAAGCTTCTCACGGTCAGCTGTGAGGGTTTCATGATGACTTTCAAGTTCCTCATAGTTAACTCGAAGATTTTTTGTGTCTTTGATTAAGGATTGAGGTCGATTCATTTCCATAGCAGTTTGTTGCTCACTTGCAATTTTAGCAAGTGTCTTATAGTTGGGTTTGGATTCAAAATCAGAGTCATCTTCACTAGAGGTCTGAAAGTAAGCATCGCCTGAGTATACCTTTGTGCCTCTTGCCATGAATAAAGAAATATGCCCTAGAGGCAATAATAAAGTTGTTATTTATATTTCCATATATCATGATAAATGTTCATTATTCATGCTAGAATTGTATTAATCGGAAAATTAGTACATGTGTGAATACATAGGCAAACAGTATGTCCCTAGTGTGCCTCTACTAGACTAGCTCGTTAATCGAAGATGGTTAAGTTTCCTGACCATAGACATGTGTTGTCATTTGATGAACATGATCACATCATTAGAGAATGATGTGACGGACAAGACCCATCAGTTTGCTTAGCATAATGATCGTTTAGTTTTATTGCTATTGCTTTCTTCATGACTTATACATGTTCATCTGACTATGAGATTATGCAACTCCTGAATACCGGAGGAACACCTTATGTGCTATCAAACGTCACAACGTAACTAGGTGATTATAAAGATGTTGTACAGGTGTCTCCGATAGTGTTTTTTGAGTTGGCATAGATCGATATTAGGATTTGTCACTCCGTGTATCGGAGAGGTATCTCTGGGCCCTCTCGATAATGCACATCACTATAAGCCTTGCAAGCAATGTGACTAATGAGTTAGTTACGGGACGATGCATTACATAACGTGTAAAGATACTTGCCAGTAACGAGATTGAACTAGGTATGTGGATACCGACCATCGAATCTCGAGCAAGTAACATACCGATGACAAAGGGAATGACGTATGTTGTTATGCGGTTTGACAGATAAAGATCTTCGTAGAATATGTAGGAGCCAATATGAGCATTCAGGTTCCGCTATTAGTTATTGACTGGGGATGTGTCTCAGTCATGTCTACATAGTTCTCGAACCCGTAGGGTCCGCACGCTTAACGTTCGATGATGATTTGTATTATGAGTTATGTGTGATGACCGAAGTTTGTTCGGAGTCCCTGATGAGATCATAGACATGACGAGGAGTCTCGAAATGGTCAAGAGCTAAAGATTCTTATATTGGAAGGTTGCATTCAGACACCAGAATGGTTTCGGGAAGTTTCGGAGTACCGGGGGTTACCGGAACCCCCCCCCCCCCCGAAGTTAATGGGCCATCATGGGCCTTAGTAGAGGAGAGAGAGCCGGCCAAGGAGGTGCCCCCCTTTCCCTCTCCTACTCCTTCTCTCTTTCCCCTTTGCTACTCCGTAAAAAGGAAAAAAAGGAAAGGGGAATATTAGTAGGACTCACCACACTTGGCGCGCGCCTTGGGGGTCGGCCTCCTCTCCTCCCGCCCTTTATATACGGAGGCAGGGGGAACCCCAAAGGCACAACAGACAATCTCTTAGTCGTGTGCGGTGCCCCCCTCCATAGTTTACCACCTCGATCATATCGTCGTAGATCTTAGGCGAAGCCCTGTGCCTGTAACTTCATCATCACCGTCGCTACGCCGTCGTGCTGACGGAACTCTCCCTCGTCCTCAACTGGATCAAGAGCTCGAGGGAAATTATTGTGTTGAATGTGTGCTGAACACAGAGGTGCCATACATTCGGTGCTAGGGTCGGTTGAATCGTGAACACGTTCGACTACATCAACCGTGTTACTAAATGCTTCCGCTTTTGGTCTACGAGGGTACGTAGACACACTCTCCCCTCTCGTTGCTATGCATCTCCTAGATAGATCTTGCGTGATCATAGGTAATTTTTTGAGATACTGCATTCCCCAATAGTGGCATCCGAGCCAGGTCTATGCGTAGATGTTATATGCACGAGTAGAACACAAAGAGTTGTGGGTGATAATAGTCATACTGCTTACCACCAACGTCTTACTTTGATTCGGTGGTATTGTTGGATGAAGTGGCCCGGACCAACATTACATGACCGCATTCATGAGATTGGTTCTACCAACGTGCTTCACACACAGGTGGTTGGCGGGTGTTTGTTTCTCCAACTTTAGTTGAATCGAGTTTGACTATGGCCGGTCCTTGTTGAAGGTTAAAACAACACACTTGACAAAAAATCGTTGTGGTTTTGATGCGTAGGTAAGAACGGTTCTTACTAGAAGCCCGTAGCAGCCACGTAAAACTTGCAACAACAAAGTAGAGGACATCTAACTTGTTTTTGCAGGGCATGTTGTGATGTGATATGGTCAAGACATGATGAGATATACATTGTTGTATGAGATGATCATGTTTTTTAAAAGTTATCAGCAACTGGCAGGAGCCTTATGGTTGTCGCTTTATTGTATGAAATGCAATCATCGTGTAATTGCTTTACTTTATCACTAAGCGGTAGCGATAGTCGTGGAAGCAATAGTTGGAGAGATGACAACGATGCTACGATGGAGATCAAGGTGTCAAGCCGGTGATGATGGAGATCATGACGGTGCTTTGGAGATGGAGATTAAAGGCACAAGATGATGATGGCCATATCATGTCACATATATTGATTGCATGTGATGTTTATCCTTTATGCATCTTATTTTGCTTAGTATAGCGGTAGCATTATAAGATGATCCCTCACTAAATTTCAAGGTACAAGTGTTCTCCCTGAGTATGCACCGTTGCTATAGTTCGTCGTGCTGAGACACCATGTGACGATCGGGTGTGATAAGCTGAACATTCACATACAACGGGTGCAAGACAGTTTTCCACATGCAGAATACTCGGGTTAAACTTGACGAGCCTAGCATATGCAGATATGGCCTCAGAACACTGAGACTGGAAGATCGAACGTGAATCATATAGTAGATATGATCAACGTAGTGATGTTCACCATTGAAAACTACTCCATCTCACGTGATGATCGGACATGGTTTAGTTGATATGGATCACATGATCATTTAGATGACTGGAGGGATGTCTATCTAAGTGGTAATTCTTAAGTGTTATGATTAATTGAACTTTAATTTATCATGAACTTAGTACCTGATAGTATTTGCATGTCTATGTTGTTGTAGATCAATGGCCCGTGCTACCGTTCCCTTGAATTTTAATGCGTTCCTAGAGAAAGCTAAGTTGAAAGATGATGGTAGGAACTACACGGACTGGGTCCATAACTTAAGGATTATCCTCATTGCTACACAGAAGAATTACGTCCTGGAAGCAAAGACCCGCTGCAGGAGCAACTCCGGATGTTGTGAACGTCTGGCAAAGCAAAGCTGATGACTACTCGATAGTTCAGTGTGCCATGCTTTACGGCTTAGAATCGAGACTTCAAAGATGTTTTGAACGTCATGGAGCATATGAGATGTTCTGGGAGTTGAAGTTAATATTTCAAGCAAATACCCAAATTGAGAGATATGAAGTCTCCAATAAGTTCTATAGCTGCAATATGGAGGAGAATAGTTCTATTAGTGAACATATACTCAGAATGTTGGGTACCACAACCACTTGACTCAACTGGGAGTTAATCTTCCTGATGATATTGTCATTGACAGTGTTCTTCAATCACTGCCACCAAGCTACAAAAGCTTCGTGATTAACTATAATATGCAAGGGATGGATAAGACAATTCCCGAGCTCTTTGCGATGCTAAAGGCTGTGGAGGTAGAAATCAAGAAGGAGCATCAAGTGTTGATGGTTAACAAGACCACTAGTTTCAAGAAAAAGAGCAAAGGGAAGAAGGGGAATTTCAAGAAGAATGGCAAGCAAGTTGCTGCTCAGGTGAAGAAGCCCAAGTCTGGACCTAAGCCTGAGATTGAGTGCTTCTACTGGAAAGGGACTGGTCACTGGAACCGGAACTGCCCCAAGTATTTGGCGGATAAGAAGGATGGCAAAGTGAAAGGTATATTTGATATACATGTTATTGATGTGTACCTTACTAATGCTCATAGTAGCACCTGGGTATTTGATAATGGTTCTGTTGCTCATATTTACAACTCAAAACAGGGGCTACGAATTAAACGAAGATTGGCTAAGGATGAGGTGACGATGCGCGTGGGAAATGGTTCCAAAGTCGATGTGATCACCGTGGGCACGCTACCTCTACATCTACCGTCGGGTTTAGTTTTAGACCTAAATAATTTGGTGCCAATGTTGAGCATGAACATTATATATGGATCTTGTTTGATGCGAGACGGTTATTCATTTAAATCAGATAATAATGGTTGTTCTATTTATATGAGTAATATCTTCTATGGTCATGCACCCTTAATGAGTGGTCTATTTTTGTTGAATCTTGATTGTAGTGATACACATATTCATACTATTGAAGCCAAAAGATGCATGGTTAATAATGATAGTGCAATTTATTTGTGGCACTGCCGTTTAGGTCATATTGGTGTAAAGCGCATGAAGAAACTCCATGCAGATGGACTTTTGGAATCACTTGATGCTTGCGAACCAAGCCTCATGGGCAAGATGACTAAAACTCCGTTCTTCGGAACAATGGAGCGAGCAACTGACTTGTTGGAAATAATACATACTGA
Organism: Triticum aestivum; assembly: GCF_018294505.1. Classification (NCBI taxonomy): domain Eukaryota; kingdom Viridiplantae; phylum Streptophyta; class Magnoliopsida; order Poales; family Poaceae; genus Triticum; species Triticum aestivum. The sequence continues at coordinate 426,541,515 of NC_057803.1, read as the reverse complement.
TGTATGCGGTCCGATGAGTGTTGAGGCTCGCGGCGGGTATCGTTATTTTCTGACCTTCACAGATGATTTGAGCAGATATGGGTATGTCTACTTGATGAAACATAAGTCTAAAACATTTTAGAAGTTCAAAGAATTTCAGAGTGAAGTGGAAAATCATCGTAACAAGAAAATAAAGTTCCTACGATCTGATCGTGGAGGTGAATATTTGAGTTATGAGTTTGGTCTTCATTTGAAACAATGTGGAATAGTTTCACAACTCACGCCACCTGGAACACACAGTGTAATGGTGTGTCCGAACGTCGTAACCATACTATATTAGATATGGTGCGATCTATGATGTCTCTTACTGATTTACCACTATCGTTTTGGGGTTATGCTTTAGAGACGGCTGCATTCACGTTAATTAGGGCACCATCTAAATCCGTTGAGACGACACCATATGAACTGTGGATTGGCAAGAAACCTAAGCTGTTGTTTCTTAAAGTTTGGGGTCGTGATGCTTATCTGAAAAAGCTTCAACCTGATAAGCTCGAACCCAAATCGGAGAAATGTGTCTTCATCGGAAACCCAAAGGAGACCGTTGGGTACACCTTCTATCACAGACCCGAAGGCAAGATATTCGTTGCTAAGAATGGATCCTTTCTAGAGAAGGAGTTTCTGTCAAAAGAAGTGAGTGGGAGGGAAGTATAACTTGATGAGGTAATTGTACCTTCTCCCTTATTGGAAAGTAGTTCATCACAGAAATCAGTTCCAGTGATTCCTACACCAATCAGTGAGGAAGCTAATGATGATGATCATGAAACTTCTGATCAAGTTACCACCGAACCTCGTAGGTCAACCAGAGTACGATCCGCACCAGAGTGGTACGATAATCCTGTTCCGGAGGTCATGTTACTTGACCATGACGAACCTACGAACTATGAGGAAGCGATGATGATCCCAGATTCTGTGAAAGGCTTGAAGCCATGAAATCTGAGATGGGATCCATGTATTAGAACAAAGTGTGGACTTTGGTTGACTTGCCCGATGATCGGCAAGCCATAGAGAATAAATGGATCTTCAAGAAGAAGACTGACGCTAACGCTAATGTTACTGTCTATAAAGCTCGACTTGTTGCGAAAGGTTTTCGAAAAGTTCAAGGAGTTGACTACGATGAGACCTTCTCACCCGTAGCGATTCTTAAGTCTGTCCGAATCATGTTAGCAATTGCCGCATTTTATGATTATGAAATTTGGCAAATGGATGTCAAACTGCATTCCTTAATGGATTTCTTAAAGAAGAGTTGTATATGATGCAATCAGAAGGTTTTGTCGATCCTAAAGGTGCTAACAAAGTGTGCAAGCTCCAGCGATCTATTTATGGACCGGTGCAAGCCTCTCGGAGTTGGAATATACGCATTGATAGTGTGACCAAAGCTTATGGTTTTATATAGACTTTTTGACGGCGTTCTAGGAACGGGGGTCCCCAGACTTGCCTACCTGCGGCCCACGGCGTGGCTTTGCTAGCAGGCCTGTACGGCCCATCTTCATCAACAAGGAATCAAGACCCTCGCGAGGGGCCAAGCCTCGCGGGGCGGACAATGCAAGACCTCCTTAGGAGCAGCCTCGTCAGGCCGGCTCATGAGGGGCGGAGAGTTCAAGGTTGGGCAAACCTCGTGAGGTTTCTGTGACGTAAGCCTTGACGATCGAGGCCAGGCAGGTGCCAGCGCGCAGCGTCCTTGTTTCCTCTTTAGTGCTAAGGGGGCAAGAACAGGCGCGGAGTACTGAGGCATCAAGCAAAGGTTTCCATATTGGTGCAACGAGACCAAGACCAGAAGGACGGCAAGACGGAGGTCACCATGGAGCCCAAGACGGCGTCACCGCCAGAACCTTTGGCAGGCAAAGACCACCTTTTGTCAGGATAGCTTGTACTAGCTGTCCCCTTTCAAATTGGCCATTGTTGGCTCCCTTCCCGCTCAATATTTGGGGAGAGGACCAGGGCCTCTATAAATAGGACTAGCCACCACTATAGGCAGAGAGATCATCAAGACCATCCTTAGCCACACAAGTGCACCAAGCACAAGAACACCTCAACCTGAGGAGGTTGTTCTTCCCCTTGTACTGTTCATCCTCAGCCCAAGAGGCAATCCACCACCACCACACTGGAGTAGGGTATTACACCACAACAGTGGCCCTAACCAGTATAAATCTCGTGTTCTTTGTGTTGCAAGTTCGTCGAGTTAGTTCGTGAGATCTAGGCTAAGTTAGGACGCCGATCGATAGGGGCGAGATCTTCGTGCCCACCCTAGTGTTCGAACCTTAAGGGTTTTGCCGGAACCCGTGATCCGACATTTGGCACGCCAGGTAGGGGTGCGCCGAAGCTTCCCTTCCGTCGCTCTGTGTCGAGTCACTTCATCGTCCTCATAGTGGACGCGCGTCGCACCCGTGCCGAGCGCCGGGCTGCCCACGCTACCCGTGTCGCTCAGATAGCCCCTGTCGGTGGGCCGCCCCATCGCTCTCCGTCGCCTGCCGCCAACGCCACCACTGGCCCGGCGGGGAACGAGCAGCAAGCATCCTCGCTGCACCCCCTCGGTGCGACAGGACGGCCGCACCGCCACTCCATCGCTGACTCCCGCTGGTTCGTCATCTCACGCTCGTCGCGTTCCCATGGACGCACGGGCCGCGCTCCTCATGGCGCACGAGCTCCTACACTACCGCTCGGTCGACGACCTCTACGAGGACTAGCTTGACCACATCACTGAGCTTGTCCGCGCCGCAGGGGGCTCCGCTGCGCCGTCCCACTCCCTGCCTCGCCCTCCGCCAGCCACGGGCGACGCAGCCCATGAAGCACCTCCACCACCTCTGCCCCAAGACGACGCCCTAGCGCCAAGGCATGCGGCTCCACGGCGCGACCCACCGCATCCGGCGCCCGCGCGTGAGGAGCTCTTACTGGCTCTCCAGCCCTCGCCCCTTGGCCTTGACCACGGCACACGACCTGGCATACTAGGGGCGGTTGAGTTCACTCGACGGCCGGGACCTGAGGACGCAGAGCACCAAGAAGGACATGGAGGGGAGGGGGAGGCCCGCACGGGCCAGACCTAGCCACACTACAACGACCGGTGAGCGAGTCAGACACGACCCGAGGAGCAGACCCCAGACAGCCAAAGATAAGTTCTCGCTCTGGATCCACCAGTCGCTTGCGGCACGAGACCCTCGCTCACTCCCTTCACTGCCCTTCTATGGCAACGGTTTCTTCCTTTCCCATTCTAAGACAGCTGCTTGCGCGCTAAGGGGGACCTCCTGAGCATCGCGCCTCAGGAACTCTTAATGGACCTCGGGCCACTCACCTCCTGGCCTTGACCACGGCACGCAACCTGGCATACCAGTGACGGCTGCAGCCTGCCTGGGGACCGGGACCTGTCAGCATAGAGCACCAAGCTGGCGTAGGACTGGAAAGGGGAGGCTGAGCCTCGGTAGGATATGCACACACAAACCTTCATAACGGGGGCTATATTGACAAAAGGCATTACAGACGCTTTACACACCCCCACGGGGCCCGTTTCTTGATTCCTCGCAGGGAACAAAGGGAAGGAACTCCTAGGAGTTCTATCTACGCGCACCAGGTGTCGCCGACGCCATCATCAACAGTGGGCCGTGTGAGGAGGGTGCCAACCCCATCCAGATCAACGGCGACGGTGGCTGGATGCCGCGGCCCTGCTCCGGGCTCGGCGGGAGCTCGGGGGCACGTAATTGTCGCCGCTCGTCTCCGGAGACTCCAAGAGCTCAGGAGAGTCGCTGGACCACCAGGAGTCGCCGCTATCGCTAGAGGAGCTGCAGCCGAGACCAGTGGCGAGCCCCATGCCCGACGCAACGTCTCCCTGGCGACCTCCTTCAAGGCAGCACTCTAGGCGGCGGCCTTCCTCATCAAAGACCTTGAAGAACAGCATGGAGGGGCCATCGTACTCGAAGTGGATCGCGAGGGCGCCCTCCGCACGGCAGACTCGGGCAATCTCAACCCAGCCTCGGGTCATGAAGATCTTCCCAGAGGCAACGGTTCCAATCTCCGCTCCAATTGCCGGGGCATTGCAGTCGGCATGCTGCAGCCAAAGTTCGCGAAAGCCCCTCGGCGGCATCTCGGCGGCGAAGAACGGTGGGAGGCATATCCAGGTGCTCGGGGGCATCACCGCCCATAGCACAAACTCGCACTAAGACTCCGCAGCATGGACCCCTGGGGCGATGGCGTGTGCCTCCGCGGCACAGCAACCATGGCCCTGGCGCGGGCGGCACCGCTCACTGCTCCTCCCTCCGGAATCGTCAGCGTGAGCGTACAAGGGCAGCGGGTACCCAAGAGGCGGCCTCTCATACCAAGGCCTCGACACCACCGGCCTCACGACCACCTCACGGCGATGAGACCTCCTTTTCTTCGGCGGGAGCAGCTCGGGCACGTTGAGGGGAGCCTTGCCTTTCTCTGCGGCCGAGAACCTCCAGATCGGCGCCATGACTACACAAGCAAGAAGTGGAGCGAGGAATAAGAAGAAGCAGGAGAGGCAGAGGAAAGATGGGCGATGGGGACTCCGCCCCCTCCCATTTATACCAGAAGAAGGCCAACCGGCACCCCCCCCACACACAATCACAGGTAATTATGGTCTTCCTTGCATGTCTCACGGACTTGTCACGTCAGGCAGTTGTTGAGGCAGCATGGGGAAGCGGAGACGCCCACGTCCAATCAACCACCACGCGTCGACCGAGGCCGCAAGATATTGGGGCCCGTGGCGCTCCACACTTGACCCTTGTCTTCACCTAGAAGCCAAGCCCGAGCGCGCCTTGGGCCCAGGGGCTACTGTCAGTGCTCTGGGAACGGGGGTCCCCAGACTTGCCTGCCTGCTGCCCACGGCGTGGCTTTGCTAGCAGGCCTACACGACCCATCTTCATCAACAAGGAATCAAGATCCTCACGAGAGGCCAAGCCTCGGGGGGCGGACAACACAAGACCTCCTCAGCAGCAGCCTCATCAGGCTGGCTCGTGAGGGGTGGAGAGTTCAAGGTTGGGCAAACCTGCTACCTCTTGAGCACTTGCGTTGGTTTTCCCTTGGAGAGGAAAGGGTGGTGCAGCAAAGTAGCGTAAGTATTTCCCTCAGTTTTTGAGAACCAAGGTATCAATCCAGTAGGAGGCCACGCGCGAGTCCCTCGCACCTACACAAAACAAATAAATCCTCGCAACCAACGCGATAAGGGGTTGTCAATCCCTACACAGTCACTTACGAGAGTGAGATCTGATAGATATGATAAGATAATATTTTTGGTATTTTTATGATAAATAAGAAAATTAAAGTAAAAGCAAAGTAAAAAAGAAAACTATTGGAAGATTAATATGATGAAGATAGACCCGGGGGCCATTGGTTTCACTAGTGGCTTCTCTCAAGAGCATAAGTATTTTACGGTGGGTGAACAAATTACTATTGAGCAATTGACAGAATTGAGCATAGTTATGAGAATATCTAGATATGATCATGTATATAGGCATCACGTCCAAGACAAGTAGACCGACTCCTGCATGCATCTACTACTATTACTCCACACATCGACCGCTATCCAGCATGCGTCTAGAGTATTAAGTTCATAAGAACAGAGTAACGCCTTAAGCAAGATGACATGATGTAGAAGGATAAACTCATGCAATATGATGAAAACCCCATCTTGTTATCCTCAATGGCAACAATACAATACATGCCTTGCTGCCCCTACTGTCACTGGGAAAGGACACCGCAAGATTGAACCCAAAGCTAAGCACTTCTCCCATTGCAAGAAAGATCAATCTAGTAGGCCAAACCAAACTGATAATTCGAAGAGACTTGCAAAGATAACCAATCATACATAAAAGAATTCAGAGAAGATTCAATTATTGTTCATAGATAAACTTGATCATAAACCCACAATTCATCGGTCTCAACAAACACACCGCAAAAGAAGATTACATCGAATAGATCTCCACAAGAGAGGGGAGAACTTTGTATTGAGATCCAAAAAGAGAGAAGAAGCCATCTAGCTAATAACTATGGACCTGAAGGTCTGAGGTAAACTACTCACACTTCATCGGAGAGGCTATGGTGTTGATGTAGAAGCCCTCCGTGATTGATGCCCCCTCCGGCGGAGCTCCAGAACAGGTCGCAAGATGGGATCTCGTGGATACAAAAAGTTATGGTGGTGGAATTAGGGTTTTGTCTCCGTATCTGATCGTTTGGGGTATGTAGGTATATATAGGAGGAAGATGTACGTTGGTGGAGCAACAGGGGGCCCACGGGGGTGGGGTGCACTAGGGGGGGTAGGCGTGCCCCCCTACCTCGTGGCCTCCCTGTTAGTTGCTTGACGTAGGGTCCTAGTCTCCTGGATCTTATTCATTCAAAAAATCATGTTCCCGAAGGTTTCATTCCGTTTGGACTCTGTTTGATATTCCTTTTCTTCGAAACCCTAAAATAGGCAAAAAAAACGGCAATTCTGGGCTGGGCCTCCGGTTAGTAGATTATTCCCAAAAATAATATATAAGTGGATAATAAAGCCCAATAATGTCCAAAACAGAAGATAATATATCATGGAGCAATCAAAAATTATAGATACATTGGAGACGTATCAAGCATCCCCAAGCTTAATCCCTTCTCGTCCTCGAGTAGGTAAATGATAAAAACAGAATTTTTGATGTGGAATGCTACTTGGCATAATTTCAATGTAATTCTTCTTAATTGTGCTATGAATATTCAGATCTGAAAGATTCAAGACAAAAGTTCAATATTGACATACAAATAATAATACTTCAAGCATACTAACTACACAATTATGTCTTCTCAAAATAACATGGCCAAAGAAAGTTATCCCTACAAAATCATATAGTCTGGCTATGCTCTATCTTCACCACAAAAAGTATTTAAATCATGCACAACCCCGATGACAAGCCAAGCAATTGTTTCATACTTTTGACATTCTCAAAACTTTTTAAATCTTCACGCAATACATGAGCGTGAGCCATGGACATAGCACTTTAGGTGGAATAGAATGGTGGTTGTGGAGAAGACAAAAAGGGAGAAGATAGTCTCACATCAACTAGGCGTATCAATGGGATAAGGAGATGCCCATTAATAGACATCAATGTGAGTGAGTAGGGATTGCCATGCAACAGATGCACTAGAGCTATAAGTATATGAAAGCTCAAAAACAAACTAAGTGGGTGTGCATCCAACTTGCTTGCTCACGAAGACCTAGGGCATTTTGAGGAACCCATCATTGGAATATGCAAGCCAAGTTCTATAATGAAAAATTCCCACTAGTATATGAAAGTGATAACATAGGAGACTCTCTATCATGAAGATCATGGTGCTACTTTGAAGCACAAGTGTGGTAAAGGATATTAGCATTGTCCCTTCACTCTTTTTCTCTCATTTTTTGTATTTGGGATTTTTCTCCTTTTTTATGGCCTCTTTTTTTTGTCTGGAGTCTCATCCCGACTTGTGGGGGAATCATAGTCTCCATCATCCTTTCCTCACTGGGACAATGCTCTAATAATGATGATCATCACACTTTTATTTTCTTACAAGTCAAGAATTACAACTCGATACTTAGAAGAAGATATGACTCTATATGAATGCCTCCTGCGGTGTACCGGGATATGCAATGACTCAAGAGTGACATGTATGAAAGAATTATGAACGGTGGCTTTGCCACAAATACAATGTCAACTACATGATCATGCAAAGCAATATGACAATGATGGGGCGTGTCATAGTAAACGAAACGGTGGAAAGTTGCATGGCAATATATCTTGGAATGGCTATGGAAATGCCATGATAGGTAGGTATGGTGGCTGTTTTGAGGAAGGTATATGGTGGGTGTATGATACCGGTGAAAGGTGCAGAGAGGCTAGCAATGGTGGAAGGGTGAGAGTGCGTATAATCCATGGACTCAACATTAGTCATAAAGAACTCATATACTTATTGCACAAATCTACAAGTTATCAAAGAAAAGTATTACATGCATGCTCCTAGGGGGATAGATTGGTAGGAAAAGACCATCGCTCGTCCCCGACCGCCACTCATAAGGAAGACAATAAATAAATAAATCATGCTCCGACTTCATCACATAACGGTTCACCATACGTGCATGCTATGGGAATCACAAACTTTAACACAAGTATTTCTCAAATTCACAACTACTCAACTAGCATGACTCTAATATCACCATCTCCATATCTCAAAACAATTATCAAGTATCAAACTTCTCTTAGTATTCAACACACTCATAAGAGAATTTTATCATTAATCTTGTATACCTAGCATATTAGGATTATTTAAGCAAATTACCATGCTATTTAAGACTCTCAAAATAATCTAAGTGAAGCATGAGATATCAATAGTTTCTATAAAACAAATCCACCACCGTGCTCTAAAAGATATAAGTGAAGCACTAGAGCAAAACTATATAACTCAAAAGATATAAGTGAAGCACATAGAGTATTCTAATAATTTCTGAATCATGTGTGTCTCTCTCAAAAGGTGTGTACAAAAAAGATGATTGTGGTAAACTAAAAAGCGAAGACTCAAATCATACAAGACGCTCCAAGCAAAACACATATCATGTGGTGAATAAAAATATAGCTCCAAGTAAAGTTACCGATAGAAGTAGACGAAAGAGGGGATGCCTTCCGGGGCATCCCCAAGCTTTGGCTTTTAGGTGTCTTAGATTATATTGGGGGTGCAATGGGCATCCCCAAGCTTAGGCTCTTTCCACTCCTTGTTCCATAATCCATCAAATCTTTACCCAAAACTTGAAAACTTCACAACACAAAACTTAAAGTAGAAAATCTCGTGAGCTCCATTAGCGAAAGAAAACAAAAGACCACTTCAAGGTACTGTAATGAACTCATTATTTATTTATGTTGTTGTTAAACCTACTGTATTACAACTTCTTTATGGTTTATAAACTATTTTACTAGCCATAGATTCATCAAAATAAGCAAACAACACACGAAAAACAGAATCTGTCAAAAACAGAACATTCTGTAGTAATATGTCGCTAGCGCAAGATATGAAACCCCAAAAATTCTAAAATAAATTTATGGACGTGAGTAATTTATCTATTAATCATATGCAAAAATAATTAACTAAATATCACTTTCAAAATAAAAATGGCAGCAGTTCTTGTGAGCGCTAAAGTTTCTGTTTTTTTACAGCAAGATTAACAAGACTTTCCCCAAGTCTTCCCAACGGTTCCACTTGGCACAAACACTAATTAAACACAAAAAACACAACCAAAACAGAGGCTAGATAAATTATTTATTACTAAACAGGAGCAAAAAGCAAGTAATAAAAATAAAATTGGGTTGCCTCCCAACAAGCGCTATCGTTTAACGCCCCTAAGCTAGGCATAAAAAGCAAGGATAGATCTAGGTATTGCCATCTTTGGTAGGAAATCCATAAGTGGATATCATAATAGATAAATAAGGTAATTTAATTTTCTTTCTAGGAAAGTGTTCCATGCGTTTCCTTAACGGAAATTGGAATCTAATATTTTCTTCCTTCATATCAATAATTGCACCAATCGTTCTAAGGAAAGGTCTACCAAGAATAATAGGACATGAAGGATTGCAATCTATATCAAGAACGATAAAATATACGGGCACATAATTCCTATTTGCAACAATAAGAACATCATTAATTCTTCCCATAGGTTTCTTAATAGTGGAATCCGCAAGGTGCAAGTTTAAAGAACAATCATCAAAATCACGGAAACCTAACAAATCACACAAAGTCTTAGGAATCGTGGAAACACTAGCACCCAAATCACACAAAGCATAGCATTCATGATCTTTAATTTTAATTTTAATAGTTGGTTCCCACTCATTATAAAGTTTTCTAGGGATAGAAACTTCCAACTCAAGTTTTTCTTCATAAGATTGCATCAAAGCATCAACAATATGTTTGGTAAAAGCTTTATTTTGGCTATAAGCATGAGGAGAATTTAGCACGGATTGCAACAAGGAAATACAATCTATCAAAGATCAATTATCATAATTAAATTCCTTGAAATCCAAAATAGTAGGTTCATTAACATCTTTTGATCTCTTCAATCCCACTTTTATCAAATTTAGCATCAAGATCTAAAAACTCCGAATTTTTGGAACACCTTCTAGATAAAGGTGCATCATATTCAGTCCCATAATTATCAAGATTCATATTGAAAAACAAAGATTTAATAGGGGACACATCAATAACTTTTAGATCTTCATCTTTATTATCATGGAAACTAGAAGAACAAGCTCTTATAAAGGATTCTTTCTTAGCACGCATCCTAGCGGTTCTTTCTTTGCACTCATCAATAGAAATTCTCATGGCTTTGAGAGACTCATTGATATCATTCTTAGGAGGAATAGATCTAAGTTTCAAAGAATCAACATCAAGAGAAATTCTATCAACGTTCCTAGCCAACTCATCAATCTTAAGCAATTTTTCCTCAATCAAAGCATTGAAATTCTTTTGCGAAGTAATAAATTCTTTAATATTAGATTCAAAATCAGAGGGCATCTTAATAAAATTTCCATAAGAATTTCTATAGGAATTACCATAATTATTAGAGGAATTACTGGGATAAGGCCTAGGATTAAAGTTTCCTCTATATGTGTTGTTACCAAAATTGCTCCTACCAACAAAATTCACATCCATAGATTCATTATTATTCTCAATCAAAGTAGACAAAGCCATATCATTAGGATCAGAAGAAACACTTTTATTAGCAAATAATTTCATAAGTTCATCCATCTTTCCACTCAAAACATTAATTTCTTCTATCGCATGCACTTTTTTATTAGTAGATCTTTCAGTGTGCCATTGAGAATAATTAACCATAATATTATCTAGGAGTTTAGTAGCTTCTCCTAAAGTGATTTCCATAAAGGGCCTCCCGCGGCCGAATCTAAAAGATTTCTAGAAGCAAAATTCAGCCGGCATAAAATTTTTGTATAATCATCCACAAATTTAAACCATGTGTTGTGCAATTACATATCATTAATTTCATCCTCTCCCAAGCTTGTGCAACATGTTCATGATCAAGTTGCTTAAAATTCATAATATCGTTTCTAAGAGAGATGATCTTAGCGGGAGGAAAATACTTAGAGATAAAAGCATCTTCGCACTTATTCCACGAATCAATACTATTTTTAGGCAAAGACGAAAACCAAGCTTTAGCACGATCTCTAAGTGAAAAAGGAAATATCTTCAATTTAACAATATCATTGTCCACATCTTTCTTCTTTTGCATATCACACAAATCAACGAAGCTATTTAGATGGGTAGCGACATCTTCACTAGGAAGGCCGGAAAACGGATCTTTCATGACAAGATTCAGTAAGGCAGCATTAATTTCACAAGATTCAGCATCGATAAGAGGAGCAATCGGAGTGATAATAAAATCATTGTTGTTGGTATTGGTAAAGTCACACAATTTAGTGTTATCTTGAGCCATCGTGACAAGCAAGCAATCCAACACACAAGCAAACAAGGAACAGGCAAAAAGAGATAAATAGAGAAAGAGAGGGAGGATGGAGAGAGAGAGGGCGAATAAAACGGCAAGGGTGAAGTGGGGGAGAGGAAAACGAGAGGCAAATGGAAAATAATGTAATGCGGGAGATAAGGGTTTGTGATGGGTACTTGGTATGTTGACTTTTGCGTAGACCTCCCCAGCAACGGCGCCAGAAATCCTTCTTGCTACCTCTTGAGCACTTGCATTGGTTTTCCCTTGAAGAGGAAAGGGTGGTGCGGCAAAGTAGCGTAAGTATTTCCCTTGGTTTTTGAGAACCAAGGTATCAATCCAGTAGGAGGCTACGCGCGAGTCCCTCGCACCTACACAAAACAAATAAATCCTTGCAACCAACGCGATAAGGGGTTGTCAATCCCTACACGGTCACTTACGAGAGTGAGATCTGATAGATATGATAAGATAATATTTTTGGTATTTTTATGATAAAGACGCAAAGTAAAGTAAAAGCAAAGTATTGGAAGATTAATATGATGAAGGTAGACTCGGGGCCATAGGTTTCACTAGTGGCTTCTCTCAAGAGCATAAGTATTTTACAGTGGGTGAACAAATTACTATTGAGCAATTGACAGAATTGAGCATAGTTATGAGAATATCTAGGTATGATCATGTATATAGGCATCACATCCAAGACAAGTAGACCGACTCCTGCCTGCATCTACTACTATTACCCACACATCGACCGCTATCTAGCATGCATCTAGAGTATTAATTTCATAAGAACAGAGTAACGCCTTAAGCAAGATGACATGATGTAGAGGGATAAACTCATGCAATATGATGAAAACCCCATCTTGCTATCCTCGATGGCAACAATACAATACGTGCCTTGTTGGCCCTACTATCACTGGGAAAGGACACCGCAAGATTGAACCCAAAGCTAAGCACTTCTCCCATTACAAGAAAGATCAATCTAGTAGGCCAAACCAAACTGATAATTCGAAGAGACTTGCAAAGATAACCAATCATACATAAAAGAATTCAGAGAAGATTCAAATATTGTTCATAGATAAACTTTATCATAAACCCACAATTCATCAGTCTCAACAAACACACCGCAAAAGAAGATTACATCGAATAGATCTCCACAAGAGAGGGGGAGAACTTTGTATTGAGATCCAAAAAGACAGAAGAAGCCATCTAGCTAATAACTATGGACCCGAAGGTGTGAGGTAAACTACTCACACTTCATCGGAGAGGCTATGGTGTTGATGTAGAAGCCCTCCGTGATCGATGCCCCCTCCGGCGGAGCTCCGGAATAGGCCCCAAGATGGGATCTCGTGGATACAGAAAGTTACGGCGGTGGAATTAGGGTTTTGGCTCCATATCTGATTGTTTGGGGCTACGTAGGTATATATAGGAGGAAGAAGTACGTCGGTGGAGCAACAGGGGGCCCACGAGGGTGGAGGGCACGCCTGGGGGGGTAGCCGTGCCCCTACCTCATGGCCTCCCTGTTAGTTGCTTGACGTAGGGTCCAAGTCTCTTGGATCTTATTCGTTCCAAAAATCACGTTCCTGAAGGTTTAATTCCGTTTGGACTCCGTTTGATATTCCTTTTCTTTGAAACCCTAAAATATGCAAAAAAAAATAGCAATTCTGGGTTGGGCCTCCGGTTAGTAGGTTAGTCCCAAAAATAATATAAAAGTGGATAATAAAGCCCAATAATGTCCAAAACAGAAGATAATATAGCATGGATCAATAAAAAATTATAGATACGTTGGAGACGTATCAAAACCTCGTGAGGTTTCCGTGATGTAAGCCATGACGATCGAGGCCAGGCAGGCGCTAGCGTGCGCAGCATCCTTGTTTCGTCTTTAGTGCTAAGGGGCAAGCGCAGGCGCAGAGTACAGAGGCATCAAGCAAAGGTTTCCATATTGGTGCAACGATACCAAGACCAGAAGGACGGCAAGACGGAAGTCACCATGGAGCCCAGGACGGCGTCACCGCCAGAATCTTTGGCAGGCGAAGACCACCTTTTGTCAGGATAGTTATCCCCTCTCAAATTGGCCGTTGTTGGCTCCCTTCCCTCTCAATATTTGGGGAGAGGACCAGGGCCTCTGTAAATAGGACTAGCCACCACCATAGGCAGAGAGATCATCAAGACCATCCTCAGCCACACAAGTGCACCAAGCACAAGAACACCTCAATCTAAGGAGGTTGTTCTTCCCCTTGTACTGTTCATCCTCAGCCCAAGAGGCAATCCACCACCACCACACTGGAGTAGGGTATTACACCACAACGGTGGCCCGAACCAGTATAAATCTCATGTTCTTTGTGTTGTGAGTTCGTCGAGTTAGTTCGTGAGATCTAGGCTAAGTTAGGACGCGGATCGATAGGGGGGGAGATCTTCGCGCGCACCCCAGTGTTCGAACCTTAAGGGTTTTGCCGAATCCCGTGATCCGACACTTTTGGAGAAGCATGTATTTACAAGAAAGTGAGTGGGAGCTCTGTAGCATTTATAATATTATCTGTGGATGACATATTATTGATTGGAAATAACACAGAATTTCTGGATAGCATAAAGGATACTTGAATAAGAATTTTTCAATGAAAGACCTCGGTGAAGCTGCTTATATACTGGGCATCAAGATCTATAGAGGTTGATCAAGACACTTAATTGGACTTTCACAAAGCACATACCTTGATAAATTTTTGAAGAAGTTCAAAATGGATCAGTCAAACAAAGGGTTCTTGCCTATGTTACAAGGTGTGAAGTTGAGCCAGACTTAATGCCCGACCACTGCAGAAGATAGAGAGAAAATGAAAGTCATTTCCTATGCCTCGGCCATAGGTTCTATCATGTATGCAATGTTGTGTACTACACCTGATGTGTGCCTTGCTATAAGTTTAGCAGGGAGGTACCAAAGTAATCCAGGAGTGGATCACTAGACAGCGGTCAAGAACATCCTACAATACCTGAAAAGGAATAAGGATATGTTTCTCGTTTATGGAGGTGACAAAGAGCTCGTCGTAAATGTTTACGTCGATGCAAGCTTTGACACTGATCCATATGACTCTAAGTCACAAATTGGATACGTATTTATATTGAATGGTGGAGTTGTCAGTTGGTGCAGTTCCAAGTAGAGCGTCATGGCGGGATCTACGTGTGAAGCAGAGTACATAGCTCTTTCGGAAGCAGCAAATGAAGGAGTCTGGATGAAGGAGTTCATGTCCGATCTAGGTGTAATACCTAGTGCATTAGGTCCAATGAAAATATTTTGTGACAATACTGGAGCAATTGCCTTAGCGAGGGAATCCAGATTTCACAAGAGAACCAAAGACATCAAGAGACGCTTCAATTCCATCTGCGATCAAGTCAAGGATGGAGACATAGAGATTTGCAAGATACATATGGATCTGAATGTTGCAGACCCGTTGACTAAGCCTCTCTCACGAGCAAAACATGATCAGCACCAAGACTCCATGGGTGTTAGAATAATTACTATGTAATCTAGATTATTGACTCTAGTGCAAGTGGGAGACTGAAGGAAATATGCCCTAGAGGCAATAATAAAGTTGTTATTCATATTTTCTTATATCATGATAAATGTTTATTATTCATGCTAGAATTGTATTAACCGGAAACTTAGTACATGTGTGAATACATAGATAAACAGTATGTCCCTCGTGTGCCTCTAATAGACTAGCTTGTTAATCAAAGATGGTTAAGTTTCCTGACCATAGACATGTGTTGTCATTTGACGAATGGGATCACATCATTAGAGAATGATGTGATGGACAAGACCCATCTGTTGGCTTATCATAATGACCGTTTAGTGTTATTGCTATTGCTTTCTTCATGACTTATACATGTTCCTCTAACTATGAGATTATGCAACTCCCGAATACCGGAGGAACACCTTGTGTGCTATCAAACGTCACAATGTAACGAAGTGATTATAAAGATGCTCTACAGGTGTCTCCGATGGTGTTTGTTGAGTTGGCATAGATTGAGATTAGGATTTGTCACTCCGTGTATCGGAGAGGTATCTCTGGGCCCTCTCGGCGATGCACATCACTATAAGCCTTGCAAGCAATGTGACTAATGAGTTAGTTACGGGATGATGCATTACAGAACGAGTAAAGAGACTTGCCAGTAACAAGATTGAACTAGGTATGTGGATACCGACTATTGAATCTCGGGCAAGTAACATACCGATGACAAAGGGAATAACGTATGTTGTTATGCGGTTTGAACGATAAAGATCTTCATAGAATATGTAGGAGCCAATATGAGCATCCAGGTTCCGCTATTGGTTATTGACCGGAGATGTGTCTCGGTCATGTCTACATAGTTCTCGAACCCGTAGGGTCCGCACGCTTAACGTTCGATGACGATTTGTATTGTGAGTTATGTGATTTGATCATGGATATGACGAGGGGTCTCGAAATGGTCGAGAGGTAAAGATTCATATATTGGAAGGTTGCATTCGGACACCAGAATGGTTTCGGGAAGTTTCAGATAAGTTTTGGAGTACCGGGGGTTACCGGAACCCCCCCTGGGAAGTTAATGGGCCATCATGGGCCTTAGTAGAGGAGAGAGGGCTGGCCAAGGAGGTGGCTCCCCCCCTTGCCAATCCGAATTGGATAAGGGGTGGGGGCGCCGCCCCCTTCCCTCTCCTACTCCTTCTCTCTTTCCCCCTTTGCTACTCAGGAAAAAGGAAAAAAGGAGAGGGGAATCCTACTAGGACCAGGGAGTCCGAGTAGGACTCCCCACACTTGGCACGCCCCTAGGGGGCTGGCCTCCTCTCTTCCCCCACCCTTATATACGGAGGGGGGGCACCCCAAAGGAACAATAGACAATCTCTTAGCCATGTGAGGTGCCCCCCTCCACAGTTTACCACCTCAGTCATATCATCATAGCGCTTAGGCGAAGCCCTGCGCCGGTAACTTCATCATCACCGTCACCACGCCGTCGTGCTGACGGAACTCTCCCTCATCCTCAATTGGATCAAGAGCTCCAGGGATGTCATCGTGCTGAAAGTGTGCTAAACACGGAGGTGTCGTACGTTCGGTGCTAGGATCGGTTGAATCGTGAAGACGTCCGACTACATCAACCGCGTTACTAAACGCTTCCGCTTTTGGTCTACGAGGGTACATAGACACACTCTCCCCTCTCGTTGCTATGCATCTCCTAGATAGATCTTGCGTGATCGTAGGTAATTTTTTGAGATACTACGTTCCCCAACAATTTAGTAGTAGGTAGGGGTAGAGTTATCGTTATCATTGGGTTCATCGTCGTCGACGTGACCATTGTGTTCAGTGCTGAAGATGGACTTGGCAACGAATGTCAAAGCTAGATCCAGGCTTGCAACACCTGAATCAGACTCCTCTGACTCCACCACTGCCTCCTCATAAGCAGACTCCTCCTGTCAATTCATTTCCTTGCTGATGGAAGCACGAGCCTTGCCAGATGAGCTATTCTTGTGTGATGAAGACTTTGAGACTTTCTTATTATTATTATTCTTGTCATCGGAGTCATATTCCTGACTCTTCTTCTTTTTCTTGGCTTACTTTTCCCATTGAGGACATTCAGATATGTAATGGCATGCCTTCTTGCACTTATGGAAGGTTCTCTTCTTGTAGCCACGAGTGGAAGTCTCAGCATTCTTGGAGGTGGATTTTGAAGACTTTCCGAAGCGATTCTTCTTGGAGAACTTTTAAAACTTCCTCACAAGAATTGCAAGCTCTTTGCCTAAGTCTTCAGGATCATCAGAACTGTAGTCAGAGTCTTCAGATGAAGATACTACCTTTGCCTTTAAAGCACAAGATCACCCATAGTTAGGGCCATAGATATCTCTCTTCCCAGGTAGTTGGAGTTCATGTGTATTGAGCCTCTTAAGTGTATATCAGATGGGTCAAGATCCTTGAAGTCTGGGTGTTCTTGGATCAACAGTGATAGGGTGTCAAATGAGTTGTCAAGTGATCTCAATAGCTTCTTCACGACTTCATGCTTGGTGATCTCAGCAGCACCAAGTGCACGAAGCTCATTGGTGATATCAGTAAGATGATCAAAGGTGAGTTGGGCATTCTCATTATCAAGCCTCTTGAAGCGGTTGAAGAGATTGCGAAGAACATTGATTCTTGAGTCTCTCTGGATTGAGATGCCTTTGTTGACCTTGGACAGCCAGTCCCAGACTAGCTTCATAGATTCCATAGCACTCACATGGCCATACTGCCCATTGGTCAGATGACCACAAATGATGTTCTTGGCAGTTGAGTCCAGTTGCGCGAACCTCTTTACATCAACAGAGGTGACACCTTCACCGACTTTGGGAACACCAGTCTTGATGACATACCAGAGGTCATTGTCAATGCCTTCAAGATGCATGCACATCTTATTCTTCCAGTAGGGGTAATCAGTGCCATCAAACACAGGACACGCAGCGGAGACCTTGATTATCCCTGCACCCGACATAGCTAAAACTCTAGGTGGTTAAACCGAATCACATAGAACAAGGGAGCGCCAAGCTCTAATACCAATTGAAAGTGCTAGTTATTGACTAGAGGGAGGTGAATAGGCGATTTTTATGGAAGTCTTCAAGACAGCAAATATCTTTGAAGACAAATAGTTAAAACAATAACTAAATAGAACACAGCGGAAGATAAACTACACTAGCCCATATAGTAGAGTCAAAGTACAGTACAGAGAATGCATGAAGACAAGTAGGACCTAGGTAGATAGATCAGAATAGGAAGACAGTGTGAAGCCAAATATGCAATCAGGGTGAATGTCTTCACACAATGTATTCAACCAGAGCAGGCAAGCAATGACTTTACGAAGCTAAATAGTAAGTAAGGGGCGCAGTGATAGAACCAATTGCTCAATGAAGACAAAGGATTTGGTAGACCGGTTCTAGTTGTTGTGACAACTGTACATCTGGTTAGGGAGGCTGAGATTGAACTCAGAAGACCGCATCTTTACCTTATTCCCCTTGATCTAAGGTCACTTATACCTCGCCCAATCACTTAGGTAAGTCTGCAAGGTAGACTTCCAAACCTTCACAGACTTCGTTCACCGGCAATCCACAATGACTCTTGGATGCTCAGAACGCGACACCTAACCGTTTGGAAGATCATAGTCTTCAAGTGTAATAAGTCTTCGGATCACGCGGAATAGAAAGACTTCAGTGATGCCAAACACTCTTTGGGCTCTGGATGTTTCGGGTTTTATCCTTGCAAGGATTTTCTCTCAAAGGCTTTGGAAGTGGGCTGCTCTCAAACGACAAAAGCCGTGCACTAACTCTGAGAAGCCGCAAATTTAAGGTGGAAGGGGGTGGCTATTTATAGCCAGGGGGCAACCCAACATGATTTTTTCGGAATGACCCTGGGTCAATGGACAACCGACACGTGTCCAACGATCGGATTTCAAACACATGTGATAGCTTGACTTGGGCTACACGCAAAGCTGACGCATCCAACTTAGGATAAGATTTTCTCTCATTGTCTTTGCTCGAATACATAGGATTTTGGTTGAGCATCACATCA
This sequence comes from Triticum aestivum, assembly GCF_018294505.1. Classification (NCBI taxonomy): domain Eukaryota; kingdom Viridiplantae; phylum Streptophyta; class Magnoliopsida; order Poales; family Poaceae; genus Triticum; species Triticum aestivum. The sequence continues at coordinate 426,522,474 of NC_057803.1, read as the reverse complement.
GTTTTTTGACTTTGTTCACCTGGACCCCACTTGACAGTTCAGTGGTTCCTATGACTCAAGAAAAAAGAAAATGAAACTATGAAAGAAACTATGTCTTCGCACTTAATTGTCTTCAAGAGAATGTCTTCACATGTCATTATCTTCGACACGAATGTCTTTGCAAACCATCAATTTCTTCAATGTCTTCATACATTTTTAGGGGTCATCTTCGATGGGTAAACCGAATCAATTGGGACTTCTACCTGTGTTCTCCTTTGAATCTCACAAACACATTAGTCCCTCAACCAAGTTTGCCCTCCAAAACTAACTAGGGGTGGCACTATATGCACTTACAGTCCTACCCTCCTGTGGTAGCGGGGTCCATAAGGAAATCTAAGGGATATTAATGCCTCCTTTTAATTGAGAATCAGAACAAAGCATTAACACATAGTGAATACATGAACTCCTGAAACTACGGTAATCACCGAAAAGGATCCTAATTATTGTCACCTTGGGGTATGCAGATCATAACACATAATAGGTGCATACAACTTGCAAGATAGGATCAAGAACTCAAATATATTCATGAAAACATAAAGGGTTCAGATCTAAAATCATGGTACTCGGGCCCTAGTGACAAGCATTAACCATAGCAAAGTCATAGCGACATCAATCTCATAACATAGTGGATACTAAGGAGAAAACTCTAACAAATCGACTTGATTACCTGACAATCCTCATCCAACTCCATCACCGTCCAACAAGTCTACAAATGAATTACTCACTCCCGGTGGTGAGCACCATGGAATCGTTGATGGAGAAAGGTTGATGATGACGACGACAACGATTTCCACCCTCCAGAGCCCTAACGGACTCTAGATCAGCCCTCCAGATGGAGAACGGGAGGTGGCGGCGGCTCTATATCGTAAAACGTGATGATTCCTTCTCTTTGATTTTTTTCTCTGTGAGACGGTACTTATGGAGTTGGACTTAGGGTTGCTAGAGGCTCCAGGGCCCCACAAGCCTGAGAGCATGCCCCTGAGCTTGTGGCTCCTTGGTGGCCCCCTCAAGTAGTTCTCTTCGCCTATATTTTCTATATATTCTGTAAATATTCTCCATAATTTTTCAGCTCAATCCGAGAACTTTTATTTCTGCACCAAAACAACACCATGTCAATTCTGCTGAAAACAACCCCGGTCCGGTTTAGTTCCGTTCAAATCATGCAAATTAGAGTCCAAACAAGAGAAAAAGTGTTTGGAAAAGTAGATGCATTTGGCACGTATCAAACATCACATGATAACCAAAGGTTCACTCAAATGTCATTCGTGTAATCGTGGGGATGAATATGGACGTCCATGGTTCCGCTATCGGTCATTGAACGAAGGGGTTTCGTTCATGTCTATCTCTAACCGAACCTATGGGGTCGCTAGCTTTAGGTAGTCACGATCTAATGAGAGTTAGTAGTACGAGAGTATCGAGGATTTATTTGTGAAATAGTTTCATTAATACTCGAAATAGTTCCAAAGGAACCGGAAGTGTTTTGGGGTCACCAAGAGGGTTTCAGAGTTTATCATGCAATACCGGGTATTCCCGATAAATAATATATATGTGAAAAATGTTTCTAGAGGTGTTAAATTAATAAAAGGCTGTAGAAATTGTTAGGACACTTTTATATTTAATTTAATATCAACGGGCTTTAAAAAGGCCAAACGGTGGAGAGAGAATTGGGCCACAACGGCCAATGTAGGGGAGCCGCCCCTTTCCGCTTGAGGGAAGCCAAATCCTAGTGGGGGAAAGACTCCTCCCCCCTCTTGGCCGGCGCACCAAGGAGCATCAAGGAGTGACTTTCCCTCCTTGGTGGCAGCCCCTCCTCTCCCCTCAAACCTATATATACTAGAGGATTTTGTCCATTGAGACACATATGTTTTGGAGCCTCCTCTGGTTTATCTAGCTCCGGTTCTAGTTTGTCCTAATTGATCAATTAGATCTTGACATAGTTCCTTTAATCCTCATAATTAGAAGCCCTACGTGGTTTTAATCTCCTCCCTCTAATTCTCCGGTGACGATTAGCTCTGGACAACGAAGCGTTGTCGGATCATGAAGATCGTACACTTGTAATCAAGTAGAGAGGTCGTGCTTTTGGTCTTCTGTTCGAGGGATTGTCTGTGGGCGGTTCGCGTTATTGTTCATCTGTGGTACGAGGAACTCCAAATACGATCTACACCAACTCGTCTACTTCCTCTGCACTCCATAGTCGGTAATGATCGCTGATCCAAACTCTTATGTGCATCTTCATATTGTTCCTGAGTGATCGTAAGACGATTTTTTTTGTTTTCTACTACATTTCCCTACAGGCTCAACATAATAAATAAAGGTAGATCCTTCGCAGACGTGATATGTCTCAGACGGATTTATAATTTTTTATTGTTTCATACTATATTTATATCACTTTGACATAGTTTTGGCACCAGTTTATATTGTTTTTCTGGATTAATTTGTTAATTCAGTGCCCAGTGCCAGTTGGTATATATTTTCTGTTGTTTTTCGACTTTGCATGGAAATAAATTTTATCCGACTAAAAAATCACACTAGCAAAATGAACACTACAGCCGGCCAGACCGTGCGGACCCAGAAAGCAAAAAACCTTGTCGAACTACCAACACATCACATGAGAGGTACCAGCCATGCCTGAACCAACACACTAGCAACCGAACAATCCGCGTCGAGGAACCCATGGAGCAACAACCTGATATCTAGACGGAAACAAAAGGAATCAACAATGAGTGAAATGAAAATACCCCAGGGAAGCCAACTCGAAAGGCGCTTGAAAAAAAATTCTCTGCACCGACGGAGCAATGGCTACCCAGACACCTCAATCTTCTCCAAAATAGGTATGACAAAAAGGTGACGGAAGACATCAAATACACACAAACCGATAAAAAAAACAAGTTTCAACAATAAATCTCACAGAAATATACTACATGCTTGAACGGGCAGAAAGATGAAATAATGAAAATTAGGCCTGCAAAGGGCATCACACCCTCCCTAAACAAAGCAAGCAGTCAGCAAACGCGAGGAAGACCTGCACAACAAATAACCTACACGTCAAGCATCTTAAGGAACACACGGCGTGCAAATACAAGCGAGCTCAAATCCATGTCGTTCCTGAACTCAAACACAAACGAGCACAAAAATAGATGCCGAAACAATGGCGTCTGTGCCAAACAAAAAAACGAAAACACAGACAGAAGAAGACGAGACCTGGCACAAGAAAAAACAGAATGCAGGCCGAACCTTGGCTAGCAGGTGACACGAGCACCGTAGCATTCGGCAAACAACCCATCATGCAACCATGTAGAAGAACAGGCGAGGAGGGATGATTTTTTTTTCTGGGTGAGATAGATGCCGAGAAAGGGTTGTGGAAATAGGAATTTAGATACAGGAAAGAGAGGGGACTAAAAGGACACCATCACCCTCGTATCGCGAGGGAGACTAGTATAGATCAACATCTATGATGCTAAAGTTATACAATATGAAAATATAAGTCATGACACATCTACAGATATTGATTTCATATTGTGAATGTTGGTATTTTTTTCTATAAAGTTGGTCAAATTTTACGAGGCTTGACTTTAGATAAATTATATGCGAATTAAAAAAGACCGGAGGGAGTATGTTTAAACATTCTTAAAAAAAGTTGTAGGCACACATCAGTGTTTGATGTACAACCTCAAAAGGTTTTAGCTCTAATCTGACCTACATTAATAGAAACAAAAAGACAAAATTGGATATGAATATTGTCAAAATACTATTCCACCAAAGCTGCCACTATTCATATTTGTGTTTTTCTATTTTGAATCTCTAACTGTACATCAAGTTTTGAGCTAATTTTTTTTTTTTGGAGTTATAGACACACCCCACAGATATGTTGTCAAATAATTTCAGAATTTTTCGGAATGTCTTAGTATGAATTTTTGTTGTTGATCTCAGTGAACTCCCCTAATGTGAGATTCTACACTAGTGTCCCCCTCTTAGCCCACCATAGATAGAAGTACACTGAGCCGCTGTCCCATGGGCCGAAAAACGTATAGGCCCGGCAACAGCGATAGGAGAAGCCGAAGCAACGTCCACTGTGACACATAGTTAAGGAGAATATGAAAATAACACCACCGGCGTGCGACAATCCCTCCTCCATGACACAAAACCGCCTTTCCCCAGCCAATGACATCACAGTGCAAAGAAAATGACTAATTTAATGTGGGCCCACCATCATGCTATGCCGCCAGAGCCGACGTGCATATCGCTGGCCTTACCCGAAACAACATGGCAAAAATAAACCACGCATGATCGAACTAGCCCGGCACAGCCAGCCAGGCACCATGACCAAACGCGCTAGCCGGGCACGCCCAACGATGACGAGCAGCCGGGTTGGCAAGGACTTTCCACTTGTCCGTGTCAGCCGACAGAGCCCCCAGTGTTCGAACATGACCAATGGTCAAAACGAATGACTTGGGCGAATCAATCTGTGATTGAGATGGTTAAGTGGACAATGGTATTCCCAATCCATCAGAGTTCAAATTCTGGTGCTCGCATTATTCCTTAATTTATTTCAGGATTTCCGGCGATGCATTTTCAGTGGGAGAAGACATTTCCATCGATGACGAGACGCCTACGGTTGCTTTGTAAATCTCAAGGTGTGTGTGCGCGCATTCATAGAGGTGAGTGTATACGCGTGTATACGAGCGCTTGTGTTTGTACTGATGCTAAAAAAACGAACGACATGAACATGCACACCCAACAGTCCTAACAGACTGGCCCCACACGCCAGCCTAAGTTGGGGCCATGACGCAGGACCTAGTTGGCGCAAGCAAACCAGCCCGGCAGGCCCACAGTGTAGACAACTTGTCCGAGCATGACACACGCCCCACCTATTGCTACCGAACCAGCCTGACGTGGGGCGACGACACCGACAAACGGGTTCGGCCACGCCTTCGTGCGCGCAACAGCATACTGACGCGTCAAAAACTGCTCCATCCATCATGAACCCCTTGACACGCCGTTCGGATAGATTAGACTATGCACAGAGCAGTAATGCTACACATATAAATGAGTTAGAGGGTTTTATAAAGAGGGTTAACTTGATTGGTCAACAGATGGGAAGGTCCCCTAAATATCAGGGAGGAGGGCAAGTTTGTGATTGGTTAATAGATGAAAAGAGTTTGTAAACTTATGTATTTATTTGTATGTCTAGCATTTTTTTTATGCACATAGACATAGTCCTCAAGAGGCCCCCGGGACATAATCTCACAGAGACGCCTGTAAACTTTACTTTACCGGAGTAAGAGCATGTCTAACAGAGCCCTTAAAAACTCAACCTTCAAAACCAGTTTGAGGGCTGAGAAAATGTCATTTTGAAGGCCGAAAATCCCTGGCGTAGATCAGTGCTCTCGAACCAACCCTCAAAATATTTGTCTCGTCGTCCTCTTCGTCTGGACAAAGGGAATCGAGCCGGGACGCTCGGGAGCGAGGGAATCGTCTCTGTCTTCATCAACGTCGTGCGCTACTCACTGCCGAAATTCGTCATTATTCGTCGACGTGGGTGCCCGCCCGCCACTATTTTTGGCCGACGTGGGTGGCCGCCACCATCTCCGCGACGACAGCGTCGGTCGGGGTGGCCGGGGGCGGGAGGCGCGGGGCAGGGGCGGGCACCGGTGTTGGCGCGAGGGGCGTTGCCGGCGGCGGAGGTGGTGGCCGGGGGCTGGTGGGGGTCCATGGCCGGCGGCGGCGGCGCAGACCAAGGCTAGCGGCGGCGCGGTGGTGAGAGGCAATTGGAAAATTTTCATTCCCGCACAGCTCGTTGACCAAGTGAGGTTGGGCCTGAAAATTGTCCCCCAACCCTCACTAGTGCAGGTTGGCCTCGAACTTGAACGTTCGGTCTGGATTTTTTTTAGGGTTTAGGGATTTGAGGATACCGATTTGTGCCTTTTTTTTCTCAACCCTTAAACTGACAGTTATTTTAAGGATCTGACCAATTTGAGGACTCTGTTAGACATGCTCTAACGACAAGCAACACTTGTTGCTTGTTCTTAAAAAAAAGGTCTCTGGTCAATATCCCAGGACAACCGCTCTTCCAACCAAACCCTCTCACATGCATCCAAATTCTTCTGAGGTTGCGCTGCCACAAAATCGTTCAAACGGTGCTTCTGGGATTAAAATTAAAATAAGAAGAAGAAGATGAATTTGTTACCGTGCATTTGCGGTGCTGATGTGATTTATGCCATCGCATCTGGCGTTGCTATCGTGCCTGCTGGTGCTAGTCGTCTCCCTCGATAAGTTTCTCCTTGTTAGAAATTCAGGGTTTGTGGTCTATTCCCTATTTCTCTGCGCTTATTCGTGGTGTCGCTCAACGCTAGGGGGTAGGGACCTTCTTATAGTGTTTTTCCAAAGAGTCCACCTCTTATACAGATATAAGATTCCTAGTCCTTTCCACTAGTTTCCGGGATAGAGTCCAGATCAAATTATCAACCACGATCATATTTGTCTGTTAACGGATTCTACCTGTTATGTCCTCGGAGCACGCGCTTGTGAGAAACACGCTATAATAGAGTGTAAATTCTTCTAATTACGTAGATCAACATTAGGGCAGTAACCTAACTATACGATCTAACTCCTTCCAATCATCTGTGTACTTGAGTAGTCTTTTCAATATAAATAGTATATTGTATTCCACTGATAATCGACCAGCTTCCTTAAGCATATATATTACTTAAGTACATTCCAACAAGTGATAATTCCATGATAATTATGTAATGTAACTCCATGTATAAATACATGTATAATTCCATAATAAGGTATTCCGAATATTAACAGTTCCAAGAAATTTGAAAATAGTTGCAGGACACAATTCCAACATCTCCCACTTATCCAAAACGATCATTCAAATATTCGTAAACCCATAGCCTTAACATGCTTACCATATACCTCGTGACTAAAAGGCTTAGTCAAGGGGTCAGCAACCAGGTTAACACTATCTTGAAAATCCAAAGAAATATATAGTGATACCTTCCCTCAGTATGTTTCCTTGCTGTGACACTTAAGATTACTAGAGACCTTTAGTTTCTGCCTAATTATTCCAGCATAACTGTCCTCGGCGCCTCGGGTACTATTTCCTCGAGTGTAATTCCACCTTTATAGGCACCTTGAGTATTTTGTTTTCTCAAGTGAAATTCCGCATCAATTATTTTCCATCACATATAATAATATGATTAATTCCACATCGAGTCAAGTATAAGATAACCATGTTGAATAAAATTTTAAAACCACTTAAATATCAAACCCAATTAGTAAATGAAGTTCCATTAATAACGATGTTCCGAAAGAAATTCCTGACTTCGGTCAGTGAACCTGCACCATATTAGTACTAAAAATAATAATTGAATATGCGTACTTGGACTTATTTCTCATCTCGTAGATAAAGTAATAGCTTCCTCAATGTGTTTAACATCATTATAAATTACAAAACAAGTGACAGGTTGTGATGCACTTTCCACAGTCTTATATGATGTGTCAGATTCCCTCAGCTAATCGTCTTTCCTTCCATTGCTTGAATGCGGCATAAATTACAGTAGCTAAGGTATGATAATATAATGAAGATACATATGAATTCCAGTACCATTTATTATTCCATTTTCCCTCAGGAGTTCAAATATAATTCCTCACTGAGTATGATTCCCTTTATCAAAGGTATTTTAATAGATTTGAAACCATAGAGAAACACTTCAAAATATTTTCTATGAATTTCCACTCGTAAAACATAAGAAGTTTCAAATGTTCATTTGTAGATGACTGCCTTGCTTCATTTAGAAAACCATATGACCTGCTATTCCATTGATGTGAAGCTTGTTATAAGACCATACATGAATAGACTCAATTAGCAAACCATGTATTTAGTTCCTCTTTCCCAAAATTTTAGGAAAGAGAGTTTCCACAAAGTATGTGTTCCTTTTGTGTAAAAAAACTAAATAACAAGAGTGATATTATAATATTCCAATGAGCCAAATTTTCTTACAAAAAATGCTTACAAATAATGGGCTTGTGGTTGTTTGGTATGATAATAACTTCCCAAACTATATATTTCCACATTGAGTTTATTCCTTCCCGCATTTGTTCCACTCATAGTTGACAGTGACGAAAAATTTAAGCCTTCTTAGGAGTTTTCCTCTAGTATTTAGAGTGACTTCCCCCAAAAATCACAAAACAATTATCCAGAGATTACATTCCAAGTTAATTCCTCCCACTTATACTAAGCATGTCATGTTGGGAGTGTCACTTGTAGTTTTCTTGGGGTCAAGATTATATTCCAGTATGATTGTCAATAATTCCACCCTTGATCATAAAAATGATTGTGTTCCTACTTTCCACCAGTATTCCTTTTCCAGACAACTAAGGAAACAACATTTGATCCACTATAATAACCATGAAAAATTCCTGGTGTGTGATTTGTAGTAACCGAGAATTTCATGCCAAAATAGAAGATTTCCTTCCAATCAAGTGACTATACTAGATGGAGAATGATATCATCAAATGAGAGTATGCAATGCTTCTTTCCAAAGGAAGCAAGGGGGTTTAAAAGACATTTAATTCCTCCATTCAATTGTGGAGTGCGCTGTATATTACAATAGTGAATAGTTCCATGCTCTTTACATACAAACGATATATTCCTGAAGTGTACTTCCCCCACCAATCAGTTGTTTAAACCATGATATTCTTTAATAAACTGATTTTCCACTTTAGTATAATCTGTGACCAGCATAATAAAACCTTCCGACTTGTATAATAAAAGATAAACATAACCATATAAAAGTATAATCATCAAAGAGTGAGATGAAAACAATAATCTGACCTCTAGTGGGGATGTCCATAGATATACCGTAAGTATATAAAAAAATAAACGATGTGAAGCCCTTTCATCTTATTCCACCTTAATAAACAAGGTGTATAAAAAAACATATATGTTTCACATGTACCATAGTCCTCCCACTAAAGTTTAGAATTCTAGAATTAATGAACCACTTAATCATATTCCAAGATATGTGTCCAAGTCGTACATGGCATAAATATTGAGATTCCAAGCATGTATTCCCATTGTAGGTATTCCTCCATATGGAGTTATCTCCCCCAAATAAACAGTTTGGATTGCCAATATTTATTGGACCATCAACAATAAGAGATCATTGTACAAAATTCCATCATGCACTAATCTTACCATTGAGCAATATTTTCACTCTTCCTTTTCCAAATAGAATGGCATAGTCAATAGACTCCAAGATAGAACAATAAATTAAATACCTTCTCACTTAAGTTGCACAGAGTGTTCCGTAACAATAATACCTTTCCTCCACAAGGGAGTTTCATGACTTAATTTCCAATCCAAAGTACATCAATTTTCCTTTGAAATTGTTGCATGCCAATAAAGTTGCGTTAAGTGAGAGCAAACTTCCTTTTCCACGGAGTGGTTCCCATCTTCCTCCATAAATAAGTGATGTTCCATAATAGACGCTTCCTCTTAGCCAATTCTATTTGAAATACCGTATCTTCCTCTTCAAGGTGTAGTCAATCATAATTGACCAAATCATTCCCTCAAAGAGTTTTCTGTCTTCCTCCATGGAACAAATAGTATCCCATGTTGGATATATTGAATGACCACTCATGGTGAAAAGTGTCTATAAAATTATTTCAAACAATCTGTCATAGAGTGACAACAATGACTTGCACTTCCCAAATAAACATAGCATGTGGGTCATGTTCCACCAAGAACGTGTTCCAGATTGCAAATAATTTCCATACAATCTATACTATCATATTCAGCAGACAAATAACAATAGAAAGAGAAAGAAAAATTCCAAACCAGTTGCTATCCATATTTAGTGTCATATTATATATTTCCGAGTGAAGTGCACTGTAGGTCCTTGAACTATTCCAGGGATGTCACGTAGGTCCTCGAACTATGAAAATCGTCATTTAGGTCCTCAAAGTGCAGTAAGTGTGTCATTCAGGTCCAAAATCTCCCTGACAGGCTCTAACTGGCCAGCTGGCACATAAACAGTAACCGTAACAGTACGCGGCAAACCGTCCTGAATTCCTATGCCTGATGAACAGTACACGACAAAGAATAAATATAAAAAATATCAAAAAACTGAGATCCTCTGTCATCGAAAAGACCCTGGCGCGTGAACAGTAAAAATGTCATTAATTCAAAAAAAGTTCACGAACGATGAATTTGGAAAAATATTTGTGACTTTAATAAAATGTTCGCAAACGATGAATTTGGAAAAAAATATTCGCGACTTCAAAAAAATATTCGCGAAATTAAAAAAAGTTCGCGAATGATGAATTTGGAAAAAATATTCACGACTTTAAAAAAATGTTCGCGAACGATGAATTTGGGAAAAATATTCGCGAGTTTAAAAAAAGTTTGCGAACAATGAATTTGGAAAAAATATTCATGACTTTAAAAAAATGTTCACGAACGATGAATTTGGAAAAAATATTCGTGACTTTAATAAAATGTTCGCGAACGATGAATTCGGAAAAAATATTTGCGACTTTAATAAAAAGTTCACTAACATTTTTTAAAGTCAGGAATTTTTGTGGTTCGCGAACATTTTTTTCCATACCCACGAACAATATTTGTGGTTCGCGAACATATTTTCAAATTTATTGTTTGTGAACTTTTTTACAGTCGCGAATATTTTTCCCATATTCGCGAACATTTTTTTGAATTAATGAACATTTTTACTATTCACGCACCAGGGGTATCTTTGATGCCAAAGATTTTCAGATTTTTTTGTTCATATTTTTTATTTTTCGCACTGTTCACCATGCCAGCTGGCCATTTAGAGGGGGTTAGTGAGATTTTGGACCTGGATGACACACTTACTGTACTTCGAGGACCTAAATGACGATTTTCATAGTTCGAGGACCTATGTGACACCCCTGAAATAGTTTAAGGACCTACAGTGCACTTCACTCTATATTTCCTTTTCCTCAGCGATGACATGTTAGTTTTTTGCAATTCCAGTTTGTTTTATTAAATAATTTGATTAGTACGGTCTATAGAGAATATATCCATATTTTTTCTATTTTCCAAACCGTGACCAATATGCATTTTTTGATGCTATTGCTAAAGAAAAGTGTTACCGGGACAGAGAGAATTAATGACGAAGCAATTCAGGAAGCTTGGTGTGCGGATCGTCGGGGCAGGCGAAATTACACAGATTAATTCCTTGTGATGTCCTACCCAGATTAGGGTTCACACAAGTATAAGACAGCCAAGAAATTACTAGCCTTCCTTGTGACAGTCTGATCCATAGATGAGTAATGTTGATGTGGACATCAGTCTGTAGATGCATACGTACACGTACCGGTTAATGTTCCTTGCTGCCATCGGCCATGAAATTTGGGAACCAGCGAGAAAAGCAACTAATGGACCCAGTCAACGCACGCAAGGATTTGCTTCACGAGTCTTCCCGAGAGATCAGTCCAAGTATTTATAGTTGATTCCACGACTCGAAATAGCAGATTTCTTGATCCGAGCGTATTCCGTAAAACCTCCGGTGATCTGTACTGCCGAACAAAATTGATTACGCAGCACAACACACATACTGCATGGACCGGCCGAAGAGATGGCGCATGCACGGTGAGGCTGGAGAGGTGAGAGAGAGGGACACGAGAGCTTGACACCCCACCGACCGCCGCTCCGGCGTCGGCAGCCACCACTCTACACCGCCGCACGCTGGTGATCAGTGTCCACCCGCCCATCGTGCGCTACTCCGGCCACGACGACCACCCCTACTTTGGTGTGCCTTGCTGCGCTGCAAGAGTTGCGGAAGAAGCCGGCCCCGTCAGCGACTCCACCACCGCCCGCAGGTACTGCGGTGGATCTTCGCTCGCCGTCGTCGCTGTCACCAGCCGATTGCTCCCTTAGCTCCTCAAGGTAGGTGGCGCACCGGTGTGGCCCGCAGGTTTGCTCTTTGCCCTAACTAGCTACGTCTGTTGTTCGCCAAGCCCTACGCTGCTAGCAATCCTCTGCGGCTTTACAACCCGAATGCTCCGCCTTGATGCATGATAGCTTCTTCCTCCTTGACCCTGTGATCTCTTCCTCAATAGCTACCCAACCTGTAGAACTTCATTCACTTGCTCTTGGGGGTTTTGGTCTCGTACGTGCATGTTGATGCTTACATCTAGCTCGGTCCCTGCCATACCATGAGCGATCCGGGAGACGATTCTGGAGGGGCTAGGCAAATGCCTGACGACGCAGGGACACGGTTTGAAAACCGCATGTTGGAGCAATACCGATGTGGCACTGTCTCGGTCATCGCCGGCGCCGGCAGAGCCGCCGTGCTTCACGCTACCGTCCTTGGTAACGGGCTCTTTTGCTCGCCGGCGTTCTTTGAAAAAACCCTCTCCCACTGGTTTGGGGGAAACCCGGCAGGGTTCAGAGTCCGGCCTTTGACCGTTGGCCATTTCGAATTCGAAGTTGCCCATGCAGGCGTTGCATGGGAGATTGTACGTAGGAAATCTTGGCCTTGGGGGCCGTTGTACGTGTCCATATCCATGTGTAACGGTAAACATACCCCTCCAGAGGCTAGCGCTAGGACGCGGCTTTCCCACTTACCTTTACTGCTCGGTCCTTGCCCTGGCACGACACAACGCTCGCCCAATCTCTCGTGTAGCGTGCAAGATCTCAGGGATCCCGATTTCCCGCGACGTGCAGAGGGCGGCACCACAAGGCTGCATGCCCCATGCAACAATGATAATGGCAATGCCCCCACTGCCGCGCGGGACACCCAATCCGACCGCCCGTTCCACGGATACGATGAGGCGGGTCTTCCGGCTTACCAGGGCGTTACTGCCATTTATCGCAGAAACCAACTTAATGGCACGCCTGTCATGCGCCATAATTCCTACCTGCATGCCCTCTTGTCCACTCCAGCGCCTGAGAATCACGCGAGCTCTGATCGACGCGTCGCACCCAATACAGTAAAGAGGACTGCAAAGCCTAAAGACTTGCACCGTAGATGCTATCGATGCCTATCTTACAGCCACCGTCACAAAGACTGCAGAGACCCCATCGTTTGGTGGCTCTGCCGACAGGTGGGCCATGTGGCATCCCAATGTCACTCCCAGCGCGGCTCATCGTCTTCGCACGCCGCCATGCCTCGCCCCCTTATAACGCAGCTGCCATGCCTCCCACCCCCCAAGCCCTCCAGCCAGCCCTTCACCCTCATCTTTTCTTGCCTTGCCCCACCCAGAGCACGCGCCTCCCACTTCCATGGAGCCTGTTGTCCGAGGTCGCCCCACTTCCCTGGATGTGCACTACCCACTGCTCCTCGATCAGAATGCCCTAGTCTGCCTCGTGAACATCTCTCCTCCCATGCCCGGCTTTCTCCCATGGCTTAAGCGCCTCCTTTTAGAACGGCTTAACATCACAGATGTCCGGTTCACCGGCTGCGCCTCAGGCACTGTGTTTGTAGTCTTCCTCTGAGAGGCAGAACAAGCGGCTGCTATGCGAGCCAGTCCACTGATGACTGATTCTCGTAGGGTTGACATCCTGCCGCACAATGCGGGAGACAACTCCTTCACCTTCTCCTTCCGCCACATAGTGAGTCTATCCCTCGAGAAGATGTCGCTCGAGCTATGGGATCGCAGAGGGGTATCATCCAGCGTTGCTGGCTTCGCTAGTCTTCTGGGAGTAAGCCATGCCTGCCTCCACGGGAATGACTTCTCCAGCATTCTTGTCCTCGTCAAAGTCGAAGCTCTCCAGCACATTCCTCACCACCTAGCCTTCCACCGCATCGTCGGCGCCGGCATTTACGCCGACATCGTCATCAATGAAGTCTGGGACGTGGCACGCACGCTGGGCTCTCACTCCTCACCACCCCTCCCCCCTAGCAGTCACCATCTCCCCGACTACGGTGACCACGGCCCGACTCGTGGGATCAGGCGTGGGCATGCCAACCCTCGCGCCTCGCGGGCAACCAACGAAACCATGGCCGGCCGAGCCTTCCGAGCCTTCCAGTACCCTCGCTTCGCCACCTTTGGCGATATCCTTGCCATGATCAAGCTCTCGACCAAGCCAAGAATTCGGAGGGTAGACACTTTCGTCATCCCCACCATCGACGAGGTGGCACACGAGGACGAGGACCGGCTTTGTCTCAAACCCGTCCTCCTCGGCACTGCGGTCCAGCGATCGCATGTGCAGGCCGCCTTCGACGCCGACACCCTAAGCTTCACTTTTTCTGTCAAGCTAAGCAATAATCACACAACTTCTGGCGTCGTGGTGGTCGGCCCGGCCAGCACAGACCAAAACCACTTTCTTTGCTTTGATCTCACCCTTGGAAAGATCGAACACCACACCTGCAGATCCATCCTCTTCAAGCTATGGCCTAAAACCCTAGCAGGAGAATTCTGTTCCCGCACACTACCCTTACTACCCTCTGTTGACTGCAGATACCCCCCCCCCCCCAAAGCCTTCGTCCCAAACTCGCTTATCCCAGATACTGGGCCTCTGCTATCACTCACAGGCGAAAACCGCTTCCCTAGACTTGACAGATCCATAGCCCAAATCAAGGCACATGCCCATCAAGTTATGGTCTCCAGGCCGATCTGCACGAGGCCCGTTCGTCCTGTGCCTAGCCTGTTTTTTGGCCTGCTGCCCATGGGCTTCATCTCGCCCGTCACATGCACTGATATGCAGCACGGGGCCTGCGCAATCCTGCCCCTAGAGATAGCCAATCATTTCTGCAACTGCCGCACTCCATCCCTTCCACCCGTGGCCGCCGACCTGCGCAACCACCCACCCACCCTGCAGCTTCTGGATCCCCCGGCTACGGCTGCTGCCGCCACTCATGCAGCCCCAGGAGGGCCTCCTGAGGTACTCCTGCTGGTCGAGCCCACGGCGGCAGCTGCAGAAGCCGCAAAGGCAGCAACGGCCGAGGCAGTAGAGGCGGCGGCGGGTCTGGCCCCAAGCGCCTCTGCCGCCTCTCCCCGTCGGAGCCCGCGCATTCGGCAGCTCCACGATGGGAAACGTGTCGACCCCATCGAGCGCGCCTCCAAGCGCAAGGCTTCCGCCAGCCCGGCTGCCGGGGAGGGAAGCAGCCACCGCGCCTCCGGGCGGAAGAGGAGCAAGGCCGTCAAGGCCGCATCGATCGTTCAGGTGCCACTGCAGGACACCCCAAAGCCGATGACCAGGGGCACGGCCAAGCTGCTCGCAAAATGCTGCGACCTGAATTTTGAGGCCATCCACACAGATACAAGCTCGTCCTCTTCTGATGCGTCAGGTGCTGCCACTGGTTCCTCCGAGTCAACCGGATCTGCTCATGAATAGGTATGCTAGGAGGTTGAGTACTGATGTCTCGGTCAAATGCATGCCATCACCCACCCCCAGGGGCTATCTGCTGCTGCTTTTGCTTAGTATTGTAGTTCATCCACCTAGTGTTTGGTCCTACTGGGCTATGTATCTGCATTGCACCACATGTTTCCTTTCCACTGTCATCTGCATTCTGAACTTTGTAAGCTCTTTTGAGCAACATGCCATTTGTTTCAATCAAAATTATGGTTTGGTTTCGCCCATGTCCATGGCTACTTCTCCCCAAGTACAGTGTTGTTTTTTCCACCATGCGGATTGCTAATTGGAATGTTAGAGGGCTTGGAGACTATGCCAAATGCTCGTTAGTCAAAGATGCACTTCTTGCTTGTTGCCCGTGTGTTGTTTGCCTGCAGGAGACTAAGTTGCACCTGGTGGACGCATTCAAGGCAGCCTCCTTCCTCCCTGCAACTCACAAATCCTTTTTGCACATGCCGGCCAATGGAACTTCTGGAGGTCTAATCTTGGCCTGGGACGATAACGCCGTCTCTGGTCTGGAGATTTTCAAGCACAGATTCACCATCACTGCCAGTTTTCAGTCAAGAAGCAAGAATTGGGCCTTAATGGACAGGTTCAATGCATGGATTCGAGACAACGCTCTTGATGATATTGAGATTGCTAACAGAAACTTTACATGGTCCAACAAGAGAGCAGAACCAACCCATGTAAAGCTTGATCGAGTACTCATCAACGTAGACTGGAACCTGAGTTTCCTCAACACCTCAGCTACTGCACTACCTGCTACAACCTCTGACCACGTGCTAATTGGCGTTGACTTCTCAAGGGAAACACCCAAAAGTTCTTTCTTCCGTTTTGAAAACCACTGGCTGCACATCCCGGAGGTCAAAAATCTGATAACACAGAGCTGGGAGAGGGGTACTAGGCCGCTCGCGTCAGCTGCTACTTTGATAAGTTTCAAACTCAGAAGAACTAGAGCTGCTATCCGGGCTTGGGAACGGAAGAAATCATCCTTGCAGGAAACCCTAGCTAACTGCAACCATGTTGTTCAGTACCTTAATGCTGTGGAGGAAAGAAGACTTCTATCCAAGCTAGAGGCTACTCTCAGGAATCATGCCAACCTAAAGGCCTAGCAAATAATTATATGGCAGGCTAGTTTCTGGAGAAGAAGAGCCAAGATTAGAGGCTGCACACTGGGAGACGAAAACACTATTTTTTTTCATGCAGCCGCTAACTGCCAACATAGAAAAAACATGATTAAACTGCTGGTTAAGGATGGCATTGAGTTTTACAGAGACCAGGACAAGCTGCAAATTGCCAACTTCACTGGTATCTTTGGCGAGCAATCTATGTCACTGCCCACCTTGGACCCAAGCAGCTTATATGACCATGCAGACCTGAACGCGCTGGAATTGCCTTTCACCTGGGCCGAAAAAGCAACAGTTATACAGAAAGCTCCCAACAATAAGAGTCCAGGGCCGGATGGCTTCACTAATGAATTCCACAAGAACTTTGCTGGGCTGCTAAAGGAGGACTTAATGAGGTTCTTCCAGGCTTTTTATGACCATGCCTGCGACCTGAGCGGCATCAACACTACACACGTTGTGCTGCTACCAAAGAAAGAGAACCCAACTGATATTAAGGATTTCAGGCCAATTGCTCTAGTCCACAGCATACCCAAGCTCGCAACAAAAGTTCTAGCAGTCCGGTTTCAAAGTTTCATTCCGAGCCTCATACACCCTCTACAATTTGGTTTTCTGCCTGGGAGGTGCATAGCTGAAAACTTTGCCTTGGCAGCAGAACTGGTTCAACAAGCGAAGAAGAGAAACAGGCCAATGCTAGTGCTCAAATTAGATTTCCAGAAAGCTTTCGATAGTGTTAGCTGGGATGCTCTGAAGCTCATTTTGGCTGCCAGGGGTTTTGGATGCAGATGGGTCAGATGGATACATGACATCCTTTCGACCAGCTCGTCCAAGATAGTTATCAACGGATCTGTTGGAGATGAGATCATTCTGAAAAGTGGTCTAAGGCAGGGGGACGCAGTTTCTCCCTACCTTTTCATCCTGACAGCCGATGTTTTGCAGCAGCTCTGCAGGAAGGAATACCAAGCGGGGAATCTGAAACACCCGCTTGGTGGTGATGGCCCCTTCCCAGTCCTACAGTACGCGGACGACACGTTGATTTTGATGCAAGGGGACATACAACAAGCACAGATTATCAAACGGATCTTACAGGCCTTCAGTGATTTCACAGGACTTAAGATCAACTACCATAAGAGCACTCTCATGCCAGTTTGCCTTGACACACAGACTAGTCAGATTGTTGCTGATCTTCTGCAATGTCAACTTACAGCTTTCCCATGCACGTATCTGGGACTACGCCTCTCTCTTAACAAGATCACTCATGGGTTGTTGATGCCGGTGATTCACAAGGTGGACAAACGACTATCAGGTTGGCTTGCAAGCTATCTGTCTTGGGGGGGGGGGGGGGCTTACATTGGTCAATGCTGTCTTGGCAGCGATTCCCAGTTACTTCATGGGCTGCTTTCTTTGGCCACAACAATCACTCGACCAGGTTGAACGAATTCTGAGAGGATTTCTATGGCAGGGTAAGAATCAAGCAAAAGGAGGGCAATGCCTTGTCGCCTGGGAAAATGTCACGCTGCCAAAGGAACATGGCGGGTTGGGAGTGAGAGACATTGCAGCACACAACAGGGCCCTCGTATGCAAATTCACAGCAAAGATCCTGCAGCAACGCGATGTGCCTTACTATGATTGGTTTGCACGCACATACTGTCATAGAGAAATCTCCTGCTCTCCACAGCATCGGGACACTGCCATCTGGAGAGGATTTCGATCCACCATAAGTGTGGTAATGGAAGCGACCAAATGCAAGGTTGGTGATGGCCGAGGCACTGCTTTCTGGCATGATCACTGGGTCGAATGTGGTCGATTCAAGACATGCTTTCCCACTCTTTTTTCTTTCTCTACATCACAGTGCTGCACCGTTGCTTCCCAGTTTACAGACGGGCAATGGAATATTCAACTTCACCCAAACCTCTCTGCCATAGCAACACAGGAGCTTCAAGACGTAGTTGTGCTGTTGAGTAATATTCAGCTACATGAAGGTACGCCTGATCACAGAGAACCTCTCCTGGGAGACAAGGCTACCACCACCGCATACTTTTACAAGTTGTTCACTTTCCGCGGGATCCTCTGTCTGTCAGCCAAGTACACTTGGGACAGGATCATACCGCACAAGAACCGTGTTTTCATGTGGATTGCCCTCCAGGACAGGCACAACACAAGAGACAATATGCTCAGAAAGCATTGGGACAGACTGGTATCACATAACGGATGCAATCTTTGCCCGACCGCGGAAACAATGAACCAGCTCTTGCTACGCTGCAAGCTAGCGCAAGCCCTATGTGCCGAGCTAGGGTTGCAAGACCTTGCATCATCTTGTCTGACGGCACAAGATCTCATGAGCTCGCAGACGGCAAGGGTTCGATATGGCACGAAGTGGAATGTCCTATTCATAGCATGCGCAGTCGCCCTTTGGAATGCCAGGAATGATCTGGTGTTCAATGGATCTTCTTGGAAGGAGAGGGAGCTCTACAGCAACGTCGCCGATCTCTTCAGACTTTGGAGCTTCCGAGCTAGCGTGCAAGATAGAAACAACTTTTCTTTGTGGGCAAATACCCTTGCTCCTAATTAGCTCTTAGAGAAATCGACTCTTCCCTCCCCAACTTATTCTTTGTTTCCTTCCTCAGGCCTGGTGATGGCCTGCCACACACAATGTGCGGCGTTAACATCACCTTCATGTAAATGACTACGGTCATCCGGGTATAAGGTAGAAAGTGCTCTACCTTTTTATTCAAAACAAAAAAAACACATACTGCACGTGGATGTATTACTTTCGTGATTTACTTGATGTGCCTCCTTGATCCATCTGCCCCAAAAAAGGATTATACTTGCAATACTTTTTCAGATCGGGCGAAGCCTTGACCGATTTCGTGCGTTCTTGCACGGGATGCAACACAATGCAGCACCACGCGTCACGGATACAGCGGGAAGGTGAGCACGCGACGAGCGTGGACAAGTGGGCGGCAAAGCAGATACGTGGTGGCAGAGTGCGTAGCGGAGAATCTTTTCCCTGACCGGCGCCGGTGCAGAATAGCAACCGATCAGCAGTGATGGAACCTAGCCTCTGATACCAATGTTATAAATTCAGAGTTTGTGGTCTAATCACTATTCCTCTGCGCTTATCCGTGGTGTCGCTCACAAATCGCATATGTGAGGCTAGGGGGTAGGGACCTTCTTATAGTGTTTTTCCAAAGAGTCCACCTCTTATACAGATATAAGATTCCTAGTCTTCTCCACTAGTTTCCGGGATAGAGTCCAGATCAAATTACCAACCACAATCATATTTGTCTATTAACGGATTCTACATGTTATGTTCCCGGAGCACGCGCTTGTGAGCAACGCGCCATAATAGAGTGTAAATTCCTCTAATTACGTAGATCAACATTAGGGCTGTAACCTAACTATATGATGTAGCTCCTTCCAATCATCTGTGTATGCGGGTAGTCTTTCCAATATAAATAGTACTCCCTCCGTTCCTAAATATTTGTCTTTCTAGACATTTCAAATGACTACTACATACGGATATATGTAGACATATTTTAGAGTGTAGATTCACTCATTTTGCTCCGTATGTAGTCATTTGTTGAAATGCCTAGAAAGACAAGTATTTAGGAACGGAGGGAGTATATTGTATTCCACTGATAATCGACCAGCTTCCTTAAGCATATATATTACTTAAGTACATTCCAACAAGTGATAATTCCATGATAATCATGTAAAGTAATTCCATGTATAAATACATGTATAATTCCATAATAAGGTATTCTGAATATTATTAGTTCCAAGAAATTTGCATATAGTTGCAGGACACAATTCCAACACTCCTCTCCTACCTCAGGAAGCGCTGGTTCTCCGGAGGTGGCGTCGCTGCCATAATCCCCAGGATCCCGACCAGCCGCTTCAAGTCGCAGCGATCCATGGCGGCCGCCGCCAAGTGGAGCGAGACGACCATGCTCGTCATCGACATGCAGGTGGGGTTTCCTCCCCTCTTGTAAAAGAATTCTCTTATTTTGGGGTCTCTTTTCCTCTTGTTTGGTGGGTTTCCTATCCACTCTACTTGTGAATTATTGCTGCAAACGGTGATGGCTTGCAGAAGGATTTCGTAGACCCGGAGATGCGCAGCCCACTGCTGGTCACTGGCGGCGAGGCCGTAATCCCCGCCGTCGTTGAGGCCGTCGCCGTGGCGCGGAAGGGAGGAATCTTTCTTGTTTGGTAATTTTCTTTTCTAGTAGGAGTACTAGTTTGGCTCTTCTTAAACAGCAACATGCATATGAGAATCGAATTTATTGTTACTTATTACTCCTCCGTTCCAAATTACTTGTCGCATATATGAATATATCTAGATGTATTTTAGTTCTAGATACATTTATTTCTGTGACGAGTAATTTGGAACGGAGGGAGTATTTCTTTGTAAGACGAGTCTAATATCTTGGCTCAATGCAGCCAGACCTAAGTGATTTCTTGGTCCATTCAGGAGTGGTCCATTTTAATTCGTGTTCTATGTAATCTCTTCTTGGCGTGGTGCTACCTACGGTTCCTATTCTGCTCCTTCCGTTCGGTTAGCCTTGCAATTCTCCATGTATGCTTAACAAGGACGAATTCGCATGCGCACACCTAACAATGTACAAGTCCCTGTGCGCTAGTACTAATTTCTTTGGCAAGTTCAAGAATGGTCTATGGCAGTATGAGACCTAACAAATTCCTTGTGCCAAACAAATGGTCTCGTTCTATCCAGAATCCACTCACTTAAAAAAGTAATCCTGCTTTCATAACAAACACTCCCTATTAGTTGTGACTAATTTAGTACAGCTTTTGTTTATGGATCGGAGGAAGTAGTAAATAATGGTCTCGTTCTTTCCAGAATCCACTCAGTTGGTCTTTTGAGTATCCTGCTTTGCATAAGTACATAATAAATTACTGTTTCTTCTCCAACACTTTTCTAGCACAAAAGCAATTGCCACTGTTTGGGTCTCCACCATCTGTCAGCAATTTTTCATCAGATGGTGAGATGTTTCACTTTGGCCCCTACCCTGATTTGGTTACAAATTCGAGCAATTTCCTTTTTTACTATTCATGTAGGGCAACAACTGGAATGATAGCATTGCAAACACAAAATTTGATGTGGGGCAATAGACATAGTACTACTCTCTCTAATCGAAGTTTCCAATCAGGGCATTAGAGGGTTGCTGAATTAAGTAGTTGCTGGCATGCTTTATTTGTTTCATCTAGAAAAAGCACAAAGTTGATTGCTGTCACATGTTTGCAATGGTATGGTGTTATATTAAAATCTGATACAAAACGAATACTCTAACTAACATGTCTTTCTCATTTCTGGTAATATGCCGCACACACTTCAATTTTGAAAAACTTCTCTTTTGCTTTGGTATGGTGTATGTGCAAGTGCAACTGCTGAATTAATTTCTTCTTGGTTGTATTGAAAGCACATGCAATTCTAAATTCTGCTGAACATGCTTTGTGATACTAACTGGATCATGCATTTTGCAATCTGCAAGCTAACCTCTCTTTGTCTAGTCACACTGTCGGTGTCAAAACCGGCGGATCTCGGGTAGGGGGTCCCGAACTGTGCGTCTAAGGCGGATGGTAACAGGAGGCAGGGGACACGATGTTTACCCAGGTTCGGGCCCTCTTGATGGAGGTAATACCCGACGTCCTGCTTGATTGATTGTCACACCCTAGCTAGTTCATGCATTAGAGTGCTTGCATCATGTTTAAATTTTCCAGAAAGGTGAAATGAGGATGACAGAACCCCCAGCACCCCCTTAAACCAACTAGGGTTTACTAAAATTGGTTTCAACGAACCCAAAATGCCCTTCACAAAATGTTCATAATTTCTGGTTCGGGTTAAAACCCCTGGGAAAAATGGTGCACTCTTTTTTAGGACATTCTGGATTTTTTGGATTAAATAATAAGTATTTGAATTTGGGCATTTAAATACTATAAAATATTTTAAATGCCCAAATAATTCTGGATTTAAGTGAGGGCTGTTAGGAATAATCCCAACAGAGCCCACAATTATTTTCAGGATTTTTGAAAATGTTTTAGTATTTTTATTAAAGCCCTAAAGTTACAGAATAAATAAAAAAAGAAAACAGAAAGCAGAAAGAGAAAGGCTTACCTGGAAGCCCACCAGCCGGCCCACCTACTAGCCCAACCCACCTCCTGCGCCAGCGAGCTGCTTGCACTCGCCAGCACAGGCAAGCAGCTGCTCGACGGCGAGCACAGCATGCGTGCCACGCAGCTGCCCGCCGCCTCGCCGCTCCCCTCGTCGAGCTGTCGACGTGGGACGAACCCCCTCTCTCTCCCCGACCTCGCAGACACTCGCTCTCCCCTCTGGCTCCTCTCTCTCACCCTCCCCGATGTCGCCCGAGACGTCACTGTCGCCGCTGCTCGCCGCAGCCGCGTCCAACGCCGTCCCCGCGCCCTCTCACCGTGTCCCGACGGTTCGCCGTCGTCGACTACGTCGACCAGCCGAACTGCACGACGCCGGAGCCCCTGCATCGTCCCCGCCACCATCGTCTTCAACCTTTGGCCGCCGTTGATCGTCATCGTCGATCCGCCGCACCCGAGCTTCCCCGAGCACACTGACCCTCCATGCGGCTTCCCTGTGAGCTACTGAACCTCCCCGTGCTTTCCGTTTTGCCCCTAGAATACCGTAGACGCCGCGCCTCTTGTGCCCGAATGCGCCGCTGCCTGACCACGTCGTCGGCGATGCTCCGGTGACCATTTGGTCACGGGCTTGTGCCCGTCACACTCCCCACGCTGCGTAGATGCGGTAGGCGCTTTCGCTGAATCGCCTAGGCCACTGCAGCCACGCGCACGAGCTGACCCGAGCTTCGGCCTCCGCCAAGCTCGTCGCCGGCGATGCTCCGGCCACTCCCCGGCCAAGCCATCACCATGGCTGGATGCGGGCGAGCACCAGCTGCCCGTAGCTGCTCTCCGCGCATCAAATGGTGCCATGTGGGCGATTCCCGCAGCGCGCCGCCGCGTCTGGCCTCGCCGGCAGCTAAACGCCGGCGGGCTTTGACCCGCTGACCGGCGAGGTTGACTCTACTAACACGGGTTGACCTCCCCCTCTATCTCACTGACATGCGGGCCCCGCCCGACTAATTACTCTGTTAGTGCTAACTAACTAGGTTAGTTTAATTAGTATAGTCACTGACTAGTGGGCCCTGCCCAGTTAATTAGGCTAACTAAACGTAGTTAGTGCACAGAGTCACTGACCAGTGGGCCCCACTGGTCAGGTTTGACTGGCCCCTGGCGCCTTTGACTCCCTGACGTCACTGTGATGCAGTGCTGATGCAATTATTCATTTTCTGGATTTATTTTTATATAGGAAATTCCAGAAAATAGCCTAAACTTCTAAAAATCATAAAAAATTAACCATAGCTCCAAATCAAACAAATTATATATGAAAAATGATCAGAAAAATTCAATCTATCCATATCTAATGGTTTCATGCATGACAAAACACTTTAACCTTGATGTTTAGGTGAAACAAGCTAATACACTTATTATGCATAAGAGCTTAAGCTTTCATTTGAATCTTTGATTCAAATGGAACCATTTCAACTTGTTTCACATTGCATTAGGCAGGACACATCATTTTGCCATGTCATAGCATGCATCACATTGTTGCATATTGCCATGTGTTCATTATGTTCTGTGTGTCCTTCGTGGTAGGTTCTACCTCCGAGGATATCTCCGAGTATCCAACTGAAGGGCAGTACCCTACTACCACTCCATCAGGCAAGCATCCCCATTGATCATATCGATACAATCCCATGTTCTCGCCTCTACTCTCATTTACTTCATTAAGACAACAATGTTTCAAACTGCTGTGTGCTACGGTAGTTGAACCCTTATCCTCTGCATGACCTGTCATTGCCATAGTAACTAGATGAAACCCACTAGCATGTGTAGGAGTTGATTGAGCCATGTATGTGTTTCCTACCTTGCTATGCCTGCTATGCTTTGCGTTGTGTCAGGTCTGGTTCATCTGGGTGATGAGCTAGAGTGAAATGATTATGTTGGTAATGTGAGGGATGTGTTGAACATGTTTTGGTAAAGGTATCGATGAGAGGCCATGTAGGAGTACATGGTGGGTTGTTTCATTGAGGCCGTCCATAAGAACTGAGATCTGTATGCGTGATTTAAGATTCAGCTACTACCATACATTGGGCCCTGAAATATGACCCCGCTCAACTTACTGACCCCTCTCGTCCTCTGTCCAGGAGTTGCAACTAGTTTCTGGTGTTTGTAGGTTATGCGTTGGCGGCCGTGCGTAGTGCTGACCCTAGGGGTGGGCTATGATGCGGTAGATACACCGTGGCACGGTGTACCGAGTCGCCCGTTTGGTATCTCGGGAACCCTACACACATCGTTCGGAGCTGTTGAGGACACCCTGGCCGGATTTCCTTGCGGATGGAACCCGAATAGGCGATAAACCTAGACTAGAGACTTGTGTAGTTAGTCAGGTTGTGGTCTACACCCACGTCGGCTTTCGCTTGAAGTCTGCCGAGAACATGTCTTGTGCAGACGCTAAGTGGTGGAAACATGTGTGACGAAGTACACCCCTGCAGGGTATAAAACTATTCGAATAGCCGCGTCTGCGGTAAAGGACTACTTGGTTGCCTATACAGTTCATAGACAAGTTAATGGTTACTACTAAAAGACTCAAGATAAGTGTGAGTATCGAGGATGGCTCTCTTGTAGGATGACGAGGGAGGATCCCCGGTGGAGTATTGTGTTGGTGATTAGTGGACTCGTGTGTGAAAACTATTTTACTAGTGGTGTCTCGTAGGATAGTTTAGCCAAGAGTCAAAGCTGGCTTGCTGCAATAACTCCACCACCTTCTTGAGAATGAGCATGTATTGTAGGTTCTGATGTAAGACTTGCTGAGTACCTTTGTACTCATGTTTGCTTTAATTACTGCTTTCAGACGACAACACCGCCCCCTCCGATGGGTTTTATGTAGATCTCAGTGTCGATGAGTGACTTGCCACCCAGGTGGTGATCCTGGCCATGGAGGGCCCTATGTAGATAGACAGGCTTCGAGAAGCCTTCTTTCTTTCTAGTGTCTGTACTCAGACTATTTGCTTCCGCATGTGCTTGTATGCTTGTATGACTTGAGTGTCGAGTCATGTGACCCCTACCTGTATGAACATGTTATGTATGGCTCTCTGGAGCCTTTAAATAAAGTACTTGAGTTGTAGAGTTTTGTTGTGATGCCATGTTGTATTTGCACATATCGAGCATATTGTGTGTATGATTGAAATGCTTGGTATGTGTGGGATCCGACAATCTAGTTGTTTATCCTTGGCAGCCTTTCTTATGGGGAAATGTAGTCTAGTGCTCCTCGAGCCATAGTAGTCCGCTACAGCCCGGTTCACCGGAGTCCTGCTAGCCCAGCACTACTGCTCAGGACACTTGACTGGCCGGCATGTGTTTCACTTCGTTCCTATGTCTGTCCCTTCGGGAAAATGTCACGCCGTGACTTCCGGAGTCCTGCCTAGCCTGCTACAGCTGGGTTCCCCGGAGTCCTGTTAGCCCAGTGCTACAGCCCGGATTCACTCGCTGATGACCGACATGCTCGATGTGATTCATGTATGCCTGTCTCCATAGGTCTGTGCCGCTTTGGGTTCATGACTAGCCATGTCGGCCCGGGTTCTCTGTCATATGGATGCTAGCGACACTATCATATACGTGAGCCAAAAGGCGCAAACGGTCCCGAGCAATGGTAAGGCGACACCCGTGGGGATACCGTGCGTGAGGCCGCAATGTGATATGAGGTGTTACCGGCTAGATCGATGTGACTTGGAATCGGGGTCCTGACATTGATATTGATGATATGAGTATTACAAGAGTTGATCTACCACGAGATTGTAGAGGCCAAACCCTAGAAGCTAGCCTATGGTATAATTGTCTGTTGTCCTATGGACTAAACCCTCCGGTTTATATAGACACCGGAGGGGGCTAGGGTTACACAGAGTTGGTTACAAGGGAGGAGATCTACATATCCGTATTGCCAAGCTTGCCTTCCACGCCAAGGAAAGTCCCATTCGGACACGGGACAAGTCTTCAATCTTGTATCTTCATAGTCCAACAGTCCGGCCAAAGGATATACTCCGGCTGTCCGGAGACCCCCTAATCTAGGACTCCCTCAGTAGCCCGTGAACTGGGCTTCAATGACGATGAGTCCGGCGCGCAGTTTCGTCTTCGGCATTGCATGGTGGGTTCCTCTCCAAATTCTGAATATCTGCTGAGTAGTGTCCGGCTCCCCATAAATGTTGCACTTCTTGGCTTCTGCGCCCAATAAGGGCTATCTTCCACGTGTCGAGCGAATGTTAGGAGTCAGGGCATTTTTACATTCGCCACCCTAGCCATGTAAATAAACTGTCTATTAAAGAAACGAGGATTCTTAGATCCAAACCACACCATCCTCCCACGATGAGTTTCCATCGGAGCGCGCTCGGAAAAAATCCATTCCAACATGGCCGGCCATCGCAGCTCCTCCTCCCGCTCCCGTAGCCCAAAGCCCGGTGACTGGGAGAAGTGTTCCATCCCGCATAGCCAATTAGTAGAGTTGCAGACCCAGGGATTTCTCCCTCCAGCATATATGGTCCCCGTTCGAGACGGGCTCGCCACCTATAATGGCGGGGAGCAAGCGGAGAGCTTCCCCAATCCCTCCATGGGGAGAGGGTATGCATTGTCCCTTATTTACTTAGGGGACTTGGATTCCTGATCCATCCGTTCCTCTGCGGGCTCCTGCAGTTTTTACGGCCTCTAGTTGCATAATTTTACCCCCGCTTCCATATTACACATCGCTGGTTATGTTGCCCTTTGTGAGCTGTTTCTGGGCTGCGAGGCTCATTTCGAGCTGTGGAAGAGGCCATTCTGCCTTGTGCCCCATACACAGGAGGGGTCACTATATCAAGTGGGTGGAACCGAAATATGGCGCATCGCCAGGACCGGATACATGTCCGGTACCTCGAAGAAGACGTCCGAAGACTGGCCTTCGGAGTGGTTTTACATGGAGGACATCCCCCTTCCAGATCCTATTCGGAGGGGTGTTCCCGAGTTCCACAATGCTCCTCTGCAGAAACACCGAAGCTGGCGCCCACGGAGCCCCGGGAGGAAGATAATGGAGAAGTCCTTTACCTGATGGACCAGATTAAAGTGTTGGCTCAATCAAGATTGACAATAATCAAGGTTATGTCAATATGCATAATGCGGGGGGTGCAGCCACTTCAATATCTAGGGCACCCCCTGTGGTGCTTTAACGGGGAAGATGATGCCACCCGCTGCGGGCGTAAGGGACCGGACTCCGCTGCTACTTTAGCAAAAATTATGTCCGAGTTGTTCAAGGGACAGGAAGAGGAGTTCATCCGTATTAAGCCACGGGATGGATTCTCCATGTACAACCCTCCAAGTTGGGTGAGGTGTCACTCTTTACTCCCAACCTTCCTGCATTCTTTGTCGTAAATACTCACCTTGCCGTTTCACGGCATGAACTGCGAAAAGCTGTAAGGGAGGTCAACAACCCGCCTCCACAACCGGAGGACCCTGACCGGGCCCTCGACCCCGGACTTGAAGAGGATCCGGACATATTTGTGGAGCTGATAGACAGGACGTTCTATGAATTGAGCTGCGATGACGCCATGGTGGCCATCATAGCCGACTATCCTGGGCTACTCCCTGCATTGCAGGTAAGGGAAAACCGGAGTCCCAACTTCTAATAAGGATCCCCTTTTATGCACTTCACCTACCGTACACATATGGTGCTTTACAGGGAAGGCCATCGGGACGCCATGCCGAACCCGTAGTGACTCGCCAATACGGGGCACCGAAGCCTGATACGTCTCCAACGTATCTATAATTTTTGATTGCTCCATGCTACTTTATCTACTGTTTTGGACTATATTGGGCTTTATTTTCCACTTTTATATTATTTTTGGGACTAACCTATTAACCGGAGGCCCAGCCCAGAATTGCTGTTTTTTGCCTATTTTACTATTTCGAGGAAACAAAATATCAAACGGAGTCCAAATGGAATGAAACCTTCGGGAACGTGATCTTCTCACCGAACGTGAACCAGGAGACTTGGACCCTACTCCAAGAAGTTTCCAGGGAGGTCACGAGGGTGGAGGGCGCCCCCTGGGCGCGCCCCCTGCCTCGTGGGCCCCTTGGAGCTCCACCGACGTGCTCCTTCCTCCTATATATACCTACGTACCCCCATTAGACCAAAGGGGGAGCCAAAAAGCTAATTCCACTGCCGCAACTTCCTGTATCCACGAGATCCCATCTTGGGGCCTGTTTCGGAGCTCCGCCGGAGAGGGCATCCATCACGGAGGGCTTCTACATCAACACCATAGCCCTTCTGATGAAGTGTGAGTAGTTTACTTCAGACCTTCGGTTCCATAGCTAGTAGCTAGATGGCTTCTTCTCTCTTTTTGGATCTCAATACAATGTTCTCCCCCTCTCTCGTGGAGATCTATTCGATGTAATCTTCTTTTTGCGGTGTGTTTGTTGAGACCGATGAATTGTGGGTTTATGATCCAACTTATCTATGAATAATATTTAAATCTTCTCTGAATTCTTTTATGTATGATTGAGTTATCTTTGCAAGTCTCTTCGAATTATCCGTTTGGTTTCGCCAACTAGATTGGTAGTTCTTGCAATGGGAGAAGTGCTTAGCTTTGGGTTCAATCTTGCGGTGTCCTTACTCAGTGACAGAAAGAGTTGCAAGGCACGTATTGTATTGTTGCCATCGAGGATAACAAGATGGGGTATTTACCATATTGCATGAATTTATTCCTCTACATCATGTCATCTTGCTTAAGGCGTTACTCTGTTTTTAACTTAATACTCTAGATGCATGCTGGATACCGGTCGATGAGTGGAGTAATAGTAGTAGATGCAGGCAGGAGTCGGTCTACTTGTCACGGACGTGATGCCTATATACATGATGATACCTAGATAACCTGATAACTATGCTCAATTCTATCAATTGCTCAACCGTAATTTGTTCACCCACCGTAGAATATCTATGCTCTTGAGAGAAGCCACTAGTGAAACCTATGGCCCCCGGGTCTATTCTCATCATATCAATCTCCATTACTTTATTTTACTTGTTTTGCTTTTACTTTTCACTTGGCATATTTATACCAAAAATACCAAAAATATTATCTCTATCAGATCTCACTCTCGTAAGTGACCGTGAAGGGATTGACAACCCCTAAGCGTTGGTTGTGAGTTGCTACCGTTTTGTGCAGGTACGAGGGACTTGCGCGTGACCTCCTACTGGATTGATACCTTGGTTCTTCAAAACTGAGGGAAATACTTACGCTACTGTGCTGCATCACCCCCTCCTCTTCGGGGAAAACCAACGCTAGCACGAGACATAGCAAGAAGGATTTTTGGCGCCGTTGCCGGGGAGGCCTATGCCAAGTCAAGTTAAGATTTACTCTCCCGTCAACGAGCCATTTCTGGCGCCGTTGCCAGGGAAGCCTACGCAAAAGTCAACATACCAAGTAGCCATCACAATCTCTATCTCTCGCATTACATTATTTGCCATTTGCCTCTCGTTTTCCTCTCCCCCACTTCACCCTTGCCATTTTATTCGCCCTCCTCTTTTTCCCATTGCCTTTTGTTTGCTCGTGTGTTAGTTTGCTTACCTGTCGCTATGTCGAATTCCTTATCCGCTCCTATGTCTCCGAGTTTGAAGTTCTTCACTTCAAGCAACGGCAAGGAGGAAACTTAAAAGATGCTTGGTATAGGATGATGGAATCTTATCGTAAGTGCACCCTAGAGGTGAACTTTAAAATTATTCTTCGCAATTTTTATGTTGGGTTAAACATGACGCATAGACAACTCTTGGATTGCATGGCCAAGGGAAATTTCATTAATATTGATCCCGGTATTGCGCATGAGATTATAGAGGGAATAGTGGGAACACCACCCCAAAAGGGAGGATCTCATCCTACCCAGGAAGAAACCCAAGTGTTTGAGAAGATTTGTGAAGTAACAAAGATTTTACAAAAGTCTCTTGAGCCTCTTAAAAATATTAGCGGAAATCTTAACCGTATGAATATGTTGATTACTCTTTGCAATAAACAGTTGGATTCTTTAGATCTAAAAATTTCCGAGTATGAAGGGAAGAGGGAAGAACCCCCCGGATTCGAGCATGACTCCACTAAAAAGTTGAAAATTAAAGATGGCAATACCTAGATCTATCCTTGCTTTTATGCCTAGCTAGGGGCGTTAAACGATAGCGCTTGTTGGGAGGCAACCCAATTTTATTTTGTGTTTTTGGTTCTGTTTAGGAATAAATAATCCATCTAGATTCTGTTTAGATGTGGTTTTATCTTTTAATTAGTGTTTGTGCCAAGTTAAACCTATTAGATCTTCTTGGAAGATAGTTATTTGATCTTGCTGTAATTTCCAGAATCTTTGCGCTCAGTGCCTGAATTGTCAAAAATCACCAGAACGTGATAAAATAGTGATTCCAATTGCTTATGATCAATAAACAAATTGCCCAGGTCTTCTAATTTTGGTAGAATTGTTTGGGTTCCAGAAGTTTGCGTTAGTAACAGATTACTACAGACTGTTCTGTTTTTGACAGATTCTGTTTTGCGTGTGTTGTTTGCTTATTTTGATGAATCTATGGCCAGTAAAATAGTTTATAAACCATAGAGAAGTTGGAATACAGTAGGTTTAACACCAATACAAATAAAGAACAAGTTCACTACAGTACCTTAAAGTAGTTTTTTGTTTTCTTTCTCTAACGGAGCTCACGAGATTTCTATTGAGTTTTGTGTTGTGAAGTTTTCAAGTTTTGGGTGAATTCTTTTGATGGATTATGGAACAAGGAGTGGAAAGATCCTAAGCTTGGGGATTCCCATGGCACCCCCAAGATAATCCAAGGACACCAAAAAGTCAAAGCTTGGGGATGCCCCGGTAGGCATCCCCTCTTTCGTCCACTTCCATCGGTAATTTACTTGGAGCTATATTTTTATTCACCACATGATATGTGTTTTGCTTGGAGCGTCTTGTATTATTTATGTCTTTTCTTGTTAGTCTACCACAATCATCCTTGCTGTACACACCTTTTGAGAGAGCCATGCATGAATTGAAATTTGTTAGAATACTCTATGTGCTTCACTTATATCTTTTGAGCTTGATAGTTTACTCTATGTGCTTCACTTATATCTTTTTGAGCATGATAATTTTTGCTCTAGTGCTTCACTTAGATCTTTTAGAGCACGGTGGTGGCTTGTTTTAAAGAAACTTGATCTCTCATGCTTCACTTAGATTATTTTGAGAGTCGTTAATAGCATGGTAATTTGCTTAATGTTAATATACTTGGTATTCAAGATATGTGAAACTTTCTTTTTAGTGGGTTGAATACTAAGATAAGTTTGATGCTTGATAATTGTTTTGAGATATGGAGGTGATAATATCATAGTCGTGCTAGTTGAGTAGTTGTGAATTGAGAAATACTTGTGTTGAAGTTAGCAAGTCCCGTAGCATGCACGTATGGTTAAAGTTGTGTAACAAATTTGAAGCATGAAGTGTACCTGGCTTGTGCATCCTTATGAGTGGCGGTCGGGGACGAGCGATGGTCTTTTCCTACCAATCTATCCCCCTAGGAGCATGCGCGTAGTACTTGATTTTTGATGACTTCTAAATTTTACAATAAGTATATGAGTTCTTTTGACTAATGTTGAGTCCATGGATTATACGCACTTTTACCTTTCTGCCATTTGCTAGCCTCTTCGGTACCGTGCATTGCCCTTTCTCACATTGAGAGTTGGTGCAAACTTCGCCGGTGCATCCAAACCCCGTGATATGATACGCTCTTTCACACATAATCCTCCCTATATCTTCCTCAAAACAGCCACCATACCTACCTATCATGGCATTTCCATAGCCATTCCGAGATATATTGCCATGCAACTTCCATCATCATCATCATCATCATCATGACATGCTTTACTTTTGTCATATTGCCATTGCATGATCTTGTAGTTGACATCGTATTTGTGGCAAAGCCACCATGCATTATTTTTCATACATGTCACTCTTGATTCATTGCACCATCCCGGTACACCGCCGGAGGCATTCATATAGAGTCGTATCTTGTTCTAGTATCGAGTTGTAATCATTATGTTGTAATCAATAGAAGTGTGATGATCATCATTATTAGAGCATTGCTCAATCAAAAAAAAGAGAGAGAAAGACCAAAAAGAAAAAAGAAAGGCCCAAAAAAAAGAGAAAATAAAAAGGGCAATGCTACTATCTCTTTTTCCACACTTGTGCTTCAAAGTAGCACCTTGTTCTTCATGTAGTGAGTCTCATATATTGTGCTTCAAAGTAGCACCATGATTTTTATATAGTGAGTCTCATAAGTTGTCTTGTTCATACTAGTGGGAATTTTTCATTATAGAACTTGGCTTGTATATTCCAACGATGGGCTTCCTCAAAATGCCCTAGGTCTTCATGAGCAAGCAAGTTGGATGCACACCCACTAGTTTTCTTTTGTTGAGCATTCTTAGCTCTAGTGCATACGTTGCATGGCAATCCCTACTCCTTGCATTAACATCAATTTATGGGCATCTCCATAGCTCATTGATTAGCCTCGTTGATGTGAGACTTTCTCCTTTTTTGTCTTCTCCACACAATCCCCATCATCATATTCTATACCACCCATAGTGCTATGTCCATGGCTCGCGCTCATGTATTGCGTGAAGGTTGAAAAAGTTTGAGATTATTTGAGTATGAAACAATTGCTTGGCTTGTCATCGGGGGTATAGAAGTTGGGAACATCTTTGTGTGACGAAAATGAAGCATAGCCTAACTATATGATTTTGTAGGGATGAACTTCCTTTGGCCATGTTATTTTGAGATGACATAATTGTTTAATTAGTATGCTTGAAGTATTATCATTTTTATGTCAATATGAACTTTTGTCTCGAACCTTTCGGATCTAAATATTCATACCATGATTAAGAAGGTTTACATTGAAATTATGCCAAAGTATCACTCCGCATCAAAAATTCTCTTTTTATCATTTACCTACTCGAGGACGAGCAGGAATTAAGCTTGGGGATGCCTGATACGTCTCCAACGTATCTATAATTTTTGATTGCTCCATGCTACTTTATCTACTGTTTTGGACTATATTGGGCTTTATTTTCCACTTTTATATTATTTTTGGGACTAACCTATTAACCGGAGGCCCAGCCCAGAATTGCTGTTTTTTTGCCTATTTTAGTATTTCGAGGAAACAGAATATCAAACGGAGTCCAAACAGAATGAAACCTTCGGGAACATGATCTTCTCACCTAACGTGATCCAGGAGACTTGGACCCTACTCCAAGAAGTTTCCGGGGAGGTCACGAGGGTGGAGGGCGCGCCCCCTGCCTCGCGGGCCCCTCGGAGCTCCACCGACGTGCTCCTTCCTCCTATATATACCTACGTACCCCCATTAGACCAAAGGGGGAGCCAAAAACCTAATTCCACCGCCGCAACTTCCTGTATCCACGAGATCCCATCTTGGGGCCTGTTCCGGAGCTCCGCCGGAGAGGGCATCCATCACGGAGGGCTTCTACATCAACACCATAGACCTTTTGATGAAGTGTGAGTAGTTTACTTCAGACCTTCGGGTCCATAGCTAGTAGCTAGATGGCTTCTTCTCTCTTTTTGGATCTCAATACAATGTTCTCCCCCTCTCTTGTGGAGATCTATTCAATGTAATCTTCTTTTTGCGGTGTGTTTGTTGAGACCGATGAATTGTGGGTTTATGATCCAACTTATCTATGAATAATATTTGAATCTTCTCTGAATTCTTTTATGTATGATTGAGTTATCTTTGCAAGTCTCTTCGAATTATCCGTTTGGTTTGGCCAACTAGATTGGTAGTCCTTGCAATGGGAGAAGTGCTTAGCTTTGGGTTCAATCTTGCGGTGTCCTTACTCAGTGACAGAAAGAGTTGCAAGGCACGTATTGTATTGTTGCCATCGAGGATAACAAGATGGGGTATTTATCATATTGCATGAATTTATTCCTCTACATCATGTCATCTTGCTTAAGGCGTTACTCTGTTTTTAACTTAATACTCTAGATGCATGCTGGGATACCGGTTGATGAGTGGAGTAATAGTAGTAGATGCAGGCAGGAGTCGGTCTACTTGTCACGGACGTGATGCCTATATACATGATCATACCTAGATGTTCTCATAACTATGCTTAATTCTGTCAATTGCTCAACAGTAATTTGTTCACCCACCATAGAATATCTATGCTCTTGAGAGAAGCCACTAGTGAAACCTATGGCCCCCGGGTCTATTCTCATCATATCAATTCCATTACTTTATTTTACTTGTTTTCTTTTACTTTTCACTTTGCATCTTTATACCAAAAATACCAAAATATTATCTCTATCAGATCTCACTCTCGTAAGTGACCATGAAGGGATTGACAACCCCTAAGCGTTGGTTGCGAGTTGCTACCGTTTTGTACAGGTACGAGGGACTTGCGCGTGACCTCCTACTGGATTGATACCTTGGTTCTCAAAAACTGAGGGAAATACTTACGCTACTGTGCTGCATCACCCCCTCCTAACCAACGCTAGCACGAGACGTAGCAAAGCCGGGTAGGCCAAAAAGGAAGGCGGTCAGGACTAAGACGTCGGCGCAGAGGTATGACACAAAACCTCGCTCCGTGGTTGCCGTCTTTCTTTAAAATATAATGATGTCCATGTTTCCTAGCAGGAAAAACGCTCGCCGGAATATATCCGGAGAGGCCGCCGATCACGCCTCCACCAGTCGGGTTCCAGGGCCGGATATAGAGCCGGAAGCTAACACGGGGCGTACGCCGGATGCTCCTCCTACAGAGGATGTAGATAGACTATCCGCTAGAAATTCCGAAGTGGAGAGTGCCATGAATCACAGGCGTCGTCGGGCCGTACTCCGTGACGCTTGTTTCTCCCAGGAGGCGTTCGATGCCCTCAACTCAGGAGACGCGTACATCCGTGATGCTCAAAATGGTCTTGCCAGAGCCACGAACCAGTATGTAAAGGATATACAGGTAGGAAAATCTGATGATTATATATATCAGTAGCCCCTGAGACTTGAAACAGTTGACACAACTGATTTAAGGATCATTATTTATGCAGGTTCTTACAGAGAAGAATACCCTATTGTCTCAAGAGCTGCAAGAGTGCAAAGCCCAGCTACAGGCTGCGATGGCCGCGTTGAAGGAGTCCGAGAAGGCCCCCTCTGGTAACATTTGCTTCCATTGCAAAGAATTACAGGTACCAGATAGTATGCGACATGCATGCAAATCTAACAGTAGATGTTGCATATGACCCCGGTGTGAATCCGGGGGCCGTGCCAGAGGATGCGCAACGTGCTAATCGACAGCTAAATGCTGGCGAGCGCGTACTTATGCGGGTCAGGAAGGAGAAAAATAATCTTCAGGATGCCAATATCCGGCTGGACGTGGAACTGAAAGACGTCTAAGCCCAGCTTGCAGACTTCGTCAAGGAGAATAAGCGATTTCGACGCGGCATTTTTAGTAAGTGCTTGAACGAACTTTTGAACGAGTTCGGCGGAGAATCCAGCTAACAGAGTTATGTCTGTAGGTATGCTGACGGGTCGTCCCGCGGAGGAGATGCCCGGGTCTGCGGGTGATCTTCTACCGGAGCTCTCACAACTACACGAACAAATCCAGGGTATTGCCCAAGCCTTGCGGCATTCCGCGTCCCCGCCAGGAGGCATGGGGGAGCTTGTAGAGAAGCTCAAGGGAGCGCGGCGGCGCTTCGAATTATGGAAGATATCAGCCTGCCGTCAAGGTGCAAGGGAAGCCTCGGCTATAGTGAAGACGCGATATACCAAAGCTTACCCAAACCACATGGCCGAGGTCGGACCTGTGGGGCCCGATGGGAAAGAGATCCCCGTCAGTTTGGTGTATGACCAAGTAGAATTAGCCGCAAAGTATTCCCAACAGGATTGTAGGCTAGACAAACTATTGGATGGTATAGAAGAAGAATTTAATAAGTCTTAGTGATTGTGTACTTCAAGTGACATATATAATGTCCCTAGCCGGATTGTAAATCATTTGTCATGGCGGACCTTTTCGCTTCGACCTCTAGACCCGATAGTCCGGAGTGTATCCAAATACCCACTTGGTTATGTAAAAACCGGGGTATGCATGGAAACCAGGCATAGGGGTCATAAGTGCTTGAACAGACAAGTACCCAACTAGCCATGTTATATTACATGGATAGTAAGAAACATCTTCCAGGGAGAATAGTTCCCTTAAGGGCTCCTTTCCCTGGGTACGCATGCCCTAATGTGCATATCCGAACTGCGAAAAGATACGCATGCTATAAACATCTGGAGGCATGTGTCAAATTAAATAAAAGTCATCTTTTGTTCACCGACCGAATATTCCGTTAAGAACGCTAGTTTTCGGCTTCACCCAGTCTGAGGTACACATCCGGCTGACCCGGCAGTAACAATCGCAGAGGTGCTCCCCGTATGCCCTAGCCGAATTAACGGGAACATAGGGCATAAATACAAGAGCCAGGCAACCCAGCTTGGCCAAAACTTAAGTCATATCGATGCATATAATGGCGAAAAAAGGTACATGCGGAAGAGTAACACATGTGTGGGGCATAAAGCCCAGAAAAATAGTTATATTAAGCTTCTGTATAAGAAGCCCCCAGGTATAATGAGCGCGGTTAGCGCGTCAAGATTGTGTAACCAAGACACAAGTTTAGCCTTTTAAGGCCTTGAGGAGAATAAAAAGAGAGAAAGAGAGAAAAGACAGATAATTGATATGCAAAAAATTGACGAACATAAGGAGACAAACATAGAGTCCAGCACTAGGCGTAGAATCTTCGGAGTCTGGCTACGTTCCATGGGTTTGGCTCGAGTCGATTGTCTGATGCATCTCCCAGATGGTATGCTCCACCGGTCAGAACCTGGTCAATAATGAAGGGACCTTCCCATTTGGCTTGAGCTTGTTCTTTTTCTTCTCCGGTAGGCATAGAACTAGTTCACGAACGTTATAGGTTCTGGCCCGTACTTCTCTGCTTTGATACCTTCGAGCCTGTTGCTGATAGAATGCGGAACGGGCTTTTGCCACGTCGCGCTCCTCCTCCAGGGCGTCCAAACTATCCTGCCGATCGAGCTCGGCCTCTTTTTCTTCATACATGCGCACTCGAGGTGGGTCATGAATTATGTCGCAGGGCAGAACCGCCTCTGCGCCGTACACCATAAAGAATGGTGTGTATCCGGTAGTGCGATTCGGCGTGGTCCGCAGCCCCCATAGTACAGAGTCGAGCTCTTCTACCCAGTGCATGTTTGATTCCTTTAAGGATCGCACTAATCTGGGTTTGATGCCGCTCATGATGAGACCATTTGCTCGCTCGACTTGACCGTTAGTTTGTGGGTGATAGACAGAAGCATAATCGAGCTTGATGCCCATGTTGCTGCACCAAAGTTTTACCTCGTCGGCTGTAAAGTTCGTGCCGTTGTCAGTGATGATGCTGTGGGGGATGCTGTAATGGTGTACAACCCCAGATGTGAAGTCTATCACCGGTACGGATTCAGCCGTTTTAACAGGTCTGGCTTCTATCCATTTGGTGAATTTATCCACCATGACCAGTAAGTATTTTTCTTATGGGTTCCCCCTTTAAGGGGTCCGACCATATCAAGCCACCAGACCGCAAAGGGCCATGTAATGGGGATTGTTTGGAGAGCGGTGGGCGGCATATGGCTTTGGTTTGCAAAAAGCTGGCAACCGACGCAATGTTGGACAAGATACAGTGCATCTGCTCGGGACGTCGGCCAATAAAAACCTGTATGGAAGGTCTTGCTTACAAGGGCCCGGGCTGCGGCATGGTGGCCGCCGAGTCCAACATGGATTTTTGCCAAAAGCTTCCACCCTTCCTCTTCGGAGATGCACCTTTGAAGGACTCCGGTAGTGCTTTTCTTATAAATCTCTCCCTCGTGGACCTTGTAGGCTTTAGATCGCCGCATTATGCAGCGTGCCTCATTTTGGTCCTCGCGTAGTTCCTGCCTGGTTAGGTAGGCCAGGAAAGGTTTTGTCCATGGGGTGATGACGACCATTATCACGTGGGATGAAGATGTTATTTCGATGGCAGAGCCTCCGATTGTGTCAGAATGTTCAGTATCTGGTATTGTGGTCGTGTCCGTACTATTGTTACCGATGTCCCCTTCCCATACCACGGATGGCTTAAACAGCCTTTCCAAGAAGATGTTAGGTGGGACAGGATCGCGCTTAGTGCCGATACGGGTGAGGATATCCACCGCTTGATTGTTTTCCCGAGCCACATGGTGGAATTCAAGCCCCTCGAACGGAGCTGACATTTTGAGGACGGCGTTGCGATATGTCGTCATTTCGGATCCTTGGCATCAAAGTCTCCATTTATTTGAGATATTGCATGGTTCGAGTCCCCATGCATCTCCTGGCGTTGAATGCCCATGGAAACTGCCATCCGGAGACCATGTAATAGGGCCTCGTATTCGGCTGCGTTGTTGGAGTCTGTATATAGTATTTGGAGTATGTATTGGACTGTATCTCCGGTGGGGGACATCAGGACGACGCCATCCCCCAGACCAGCCAGCATTTTAGAGACGTCAAAGTGCATGCTCCAATTGGAGTATGCGCCCTACTCTTTAGGGAGTTCGGCTTCTGTCCATTCGGCGACGAAATCGGCCAGTACTTGCAACTTAATGGCTCATTGTGGTCTATATGTTATGTCGAACGGGAGGAGCTCGATAGCCCATTTGGCAATCCGGCCCGTGGCATCGCGGTTGTTTATTATGTCGTTGAGTGGTACTTCTGAAGCCACCATGATTGAACACTCTTGAAAGTAGTGTCGTAATTTCTGCGATGCCATAAATACTGCGTATGCTATCTCTTGATAATGTGGGTACCGTGATTTGCATGGAGTGAGGACAGTGCACACATAATAGACCGGCTTTTGAAGTGGGAATTTGTGTCCGCCTGTCTCTCGTTTGACGATGAGCACTGCGCTTACAACTTGGTGAGTTGCCGCTATATATAACAGCATTGGTTCACCAACATTTGGCGCGGCCAAGATTGGGTTGGTGGCCAGGATGGCTTTTATTTCTTCCAATCCGGCTGTGGCTGCGTCGATCCACTCGAAGTGTTCGGTGCGCCGAAGAAGGCGATAAAGGGGGAGTGCCTTTTCTCCTAATCGGGAGATAAAGCGGCTAAAGGCCGCCACGCATCCAGTTAACTTCTAGATTTGCTTGAGGTCAGTTTGGATAGACAACTGCGTTAGAGCTTGGATTTTAGCCGGATTTGCTTCAGTTCCTCTACTAGAGACGATAAAGCCCTGGAGCTTTCCGGCGGGTACGCCGAAAATGCATTTTTCCGGATTGAGCTTAATGTCGTATGTTCGGAGATTGTCGAACGTGAGCCTCAAGTTGTCTATTAAGGAGTCGACGTGTCTGGTTTTAATGACCACATCGTCTATGTATGCCTCCACTGTTTTTCCGATCTGCTTTTCCGGACATGTCTGAATCATGCGCTGATATGTTGCGCCGGCGTTTTTGAGCCCGAAGGGCATTGCGTTAAAACAGAAGGGGCCATATGGAGTGATAAATGCCGTTGCGGCTTGATTGGACTCCGCCATCTTAATTTGGTGGTAACCGGAGTATGCGTCGAGGAAGCACAATGAGTCATGTCCTGTGGTAGCGTCGATAATTTGATCGATGCGAGGGAGGGGGAAGGGATCCTTTGGGCAAGCCTTATTAAGGTCCTTTAAGTCGACACATAGGCGCCAGGATTTGCCCTTTTCGGTACCATCACCGGGTTTGCTAGCCAGTCCGGATGCTTTATTTCTCTAATGAATCCGGCCTCCAGTAACTTGGCTAGCTCCTCTCCCATGGCTTGTCGCTTAGGTTCGGAGAAACGCCGAAGAGTCTGCTTGAGCGGCTTGAATCCCTTTAAACTGTTGAGGCTATGCTCGGCTAGCCTGCATGGGATTCCTGGCATGTCTGAAGGGTGCCAGGCGAATATACCCCAATTCTCGCGCAGGAGCTCCCGTAGTGCGGCATCTACATCGGGGTTTAAGTGTGCCCCGATGGATTCGTTTTTTGTGGGGTCCGTTGGATGGACTTGGAATTTGACTATTTCATCCGCTGGTTTAAAAGAAGTGGACTTGAATCTTTTGTCTAGTATCACGTCGTCCCTGTCCATTGTGGAACGCAGCGCGGTTAATTCCTCTGCCACAAGGGCTTCAGATGATGCCTCGAGGGCCAGTGCGACTGTTTTGTTCTCGGTGCAGAGTGCTATGTCCGGATCACTAGCTAGAGTGATGATTCCGTTGGGCCTAGGCATTTTGAGCTTCATGTACCTGTAATGGGGTATGGTTTGGAAGATCATGAATGCCTCCCGCCCTAGAAGGGCGTGGTATCCGGTAATGAACGGGGCCACTTGGAATGTAATTTCTTTGGACCTGTAATTCTCCGGAGTGCCGAATACCACATCTAGTGTGATTTTCCCAGCGCAACGTGCCTCCCGACTAGGGATGATTCCTCGGAAGGTCGTGGTGCTTTGCTCAATACGGTTTCTGTCTATTTCCATTTTTTGAAGAGTCTCCTCATAAATGAGGCTTAATCCACTACCGCCGTCCATGAGCACTTTAGTGAGCCGAAAGCCGTCCACAATTGGACTAAGGACCAAGGCGGCTGGTGCTCGGGCTGTTTGGAATTTAGGTTCGTCACTGGCATTGAAGGTGATTGCCGTGTCGCTTCATGGATTCACTACTGCCACATGGCAGACTTCGGCAAGGCTGCGGAGTGCTCGCTTACGCCTATTATTTGAGGCGAAGGTCTCGAAGACTGTTGCTACCTCTTTTAGCACTATGTTGGTTTTCCCCGAAGATGAAGGGATGATGTAGCAAAGTAGCATAAGTATTTCCCTCAGTTTTTGAGAACCAAGGTATCAATCCAGTAGGAGCCTACGCGTGAGTCCCTCGCACCTGCACAAAACAAATAAATCCTCGCAACCAACGCAAATATGGGTTGTCAATCCCTATAGGGCCACTTACGAGAGTGAGATATGATAGATATGATAAGATAATATTTTTGGTATTTTTATGATAAAGATGCAAAGTAAAATAAAGGCAAAGTAAATAACTAAGTAGTAGGAGATTGATATGATAAAGATAGACACGGGGGCCATAGGTTTCACTAGTGGCTTCTCTCGAGAGCATAAGTATTCTACGGTGGGTGAACAAATTACTGTTGAGGAATTGACAGAATTAAGCATAGTTATGAGAACATCTAGGTATGATCATGTATATAGGCATCACGTCCGAGACAATTAAACCGACTCCTGCCTGCATCTACTACTATTACTCCACTCATCTACCGCTATCCAGCATGCATCTAGAGTATTAAGTTAAAAACAGAGTAACGCCTTAAGCAAGATGACATGATGTGAAGGGATAGACTCATGCAATATGAAAAAAAAACATCCTGTTATCCTCGATGGCAACAATACAATACGTGCCTTGCTGCCCTTACTGTCACCGGGAAAGGACACCGCAAGATTGAACACAAAGCTAAGCACTTCTCCCATTGCAAGAAAGATCAATCTAGTAGGCCAAACCAAACTGATAATTCGAAGAGACTTGCAAAGATAACCAATCATACATAAAAGAATTCAGAGAAGATTCGAATATTATTCATAGATAGACTTGATCATAAACCCACAATTCATCGGTCTCAACAAACACACCGCAAAAAGAAGATTACATCGAATAGATCTCCACAAGAGAGGGGGAGAACATTGTATTGAGATCCCAAAAGAGAGAAGAAGCCATCTAGCTACTAACTATGGACCCGTAGATCCGAGGTAAACTACTCACACTTCATCGGAGGGGCTATGGTGTTGATGAAGAAGCCCTCCATGATCGATGCCCCCTCTGGCGGAGCTCCGGAACAGGCCCCAAGATGGGATCTCGTGGATACAGAAAGTTATGGCGGTGGAATTAGGGTTTTGGCTCCGTATCTGATCGTTTGGGGGTACGTGGGTATATATAGGAGGAAGAAGTACGTCGGTGGAGCAACAGGGGGCCCACAAGGGTGGAGGGCGCGCCTGGGGGGTAGGCGCGCCCCCTACCTCGTGGCCTCCTGTTATGTGGCTTGACGTAGGGTCCAAGTCTCCTGAGTTGTATTCGATGAGAAAATCGCGCTCCCGAAGGTTTCATTCCGTTTGGACTCTGTTTGGACTCCGTTTGATATTCCTTTTCTTCGAAACCCTAAAACAGGCAAAAACAGCAATTCTGGGTTGGGCCTCCGGTTAATAGGTTAGTCCCAAAAATGATATAAAAGTGGATAATAAAGCCCAATAATGTCCAAAACATTAGATAATATAGCATGGAGCAATCAAAAATTATAGATATGCTGGAGACGTATCAAGGATCCCCAAGCTTAATTCCTGCTCGTCCTCGAGTAGGTAATTGATAAAAACAGAATTTTTGATGCGGAGTGCTACTTGGCATAATTTTAATGTAATTCTTCTTAATTGTGGTATGAATATTCAGATCCGAAAGATTCAAGACAAAAGTTCATATTGACATAAAAATGATAATACTTCAAGCACACTAACTAAGCAATTATGTCTTCTCAAAATAACATGGCTGAAGAAAGTTCATCCCTACAAAATCATATGGTTTAGTCATGTTTCATTTTTGTCACACAAGAATGCTATCATCATGGACATAGCACTATAGGTGGAATAGAATGTAATGAGGAGGATTATGTGGAGAAGACAAAAAAGGAGAAGGTCTCACATCAACGAGGCTAATCAAACGATTGATGTTAATTCAACGAGTAGGGATTGCCATGCAACGGATGCACTAGAGCTATAAATATATGAAATCTCAACAAAAGAAACTAGTGGGTGTGCATCCAACTTGCTTGCTCACGAAGACCTAGGGCACTTGAGGAGGCCCATTGTTGGAATATACAAGCCAAGTTCTATAATGAAAAATTCCCACTAGTATATGAAAGTGATAACATGAGAGACTCTCTACTATGAAGATCATGGT
Organism: Triticum aestivum; assembly: GCF_018294505.1. Classification (NCBI taxonomy): domain Eukaryota; kingdom Viridiplantae; phylum Streptophyta; class Magnoliopsida; order Poales; family Poaceae; genus Triticum; species Triticum aestivum. The sequence goes on along the minus strand of NC_057803.1, from coordinate 426,478,827 downwards.
GCTACTTTGAAGCACAAGTGTGGCAAAGGATAGTAGCATTGTCCCTTCTCTCTTTTTCTCTCATTTTCTTTTTTTCTTTGGGCCTTTTTTATGGCCTTTCTCTTTTTTGGGCCTTCTCTTTTTATGGCCTTTCCCCCTTTTTTTTATTTATTCCTCACTTGGGACAATGCTCTAAAAAATGATGATCATCACACTTCTATTTATTTACAACTCAATGATGACAACTCGATACTAGAACAAAGATGACTCTATATGAATGCCTCCGGCGGTGTACCATGATATGCAATGGACCAAGAGTGACATGTATGAAAGAATTATGAACGGTGGCTTTGCCACAAATACAATGTCAACTACATGACCATGCTAAGCAATATGACAATGATGAATGTGTCATGATGAACGGAATGATGGAAAGTTGCATGGCAATATATCTCAGAATGGCTATGGAAATGCCATAATAGGTAGGTATGGTGGCTGTTTTGAGGAAGATATAAGGAGGTTTATGTGTGAAAGAGCGTATCATATCACAGGGTTTGGATGCACCGGCAAAGTTTGCGCCAACTCTCAATGTGAGAAAGGGCAATGCACGATACCAAAGAGGCTAGCAAGGATGGAAGGGTGAGAGTGCATATAATCCATGGACTCAACATTAGTCATAAAGAACTCACATACTTATTGCAAAAATCTACAAGTCATCAAAAACCTCAGTACTATGCGCATGCTCCTAGGGGGATAGATTGGTAGGAAAAGACCATCGCTCGTCCCCGACCGCCACTCATAAGGAAGACAATCAAATAACACCTCATGTTTCAAATTTTTTGCATAACATTTTCCATACGTGCATGCTACGGGACTTGCAGACCTCAACACAAGTATTTCTCTATTTCACAACTACTCAACTAGCACGACTTTGATATTATTACCTCCATGTCTCAAAACAATCATCAAGCATCAAACTTCTCTTAGTATTCAACACACTCATAAGAAAGTTTTATTATTAATCTTGCATACCAAGCATATTAGGATTTTAAGAAAATTACCATGCTATTAAGGCTCTAAAAATAATCTAAGTGAAGCATGAGAGATCAATAGTTTCTATAAAACAAATCCACCACCGTGCTCTAAAAGATATAAGTGAAGCACTAGAGCAAAATTATATAACTCAAAAGATATAAGTGAAGCACATAGAGTATTCTAACAAATTCCAAATCTTGTATGGCTCTCTCAAAAGGTGTGTACAGCAAGGATGATTGTGGTAAACTAACAAGAAAAGACTCAAATAATACAAGACGCTCCAAGCAAAACACATATCATGTGGCAAATAAAAATACAGCTCCAAGTAAAGTTATCGATAGAAGTAGACGAAAAAGGGGATGCCTTCTGGGGCATCACCAAGCTTTGGCTTTTTGGTGTCCTTAGATTATATTGGGGGTTCCATGGGCATCCCCAAGCTTAGGCTCTTGCCACTCCTTGTTCCATAATCCATCAAATCTTTACCCAAAACTTGAGAACTTCACAACGCAAAACTTAAAGTAGAAAATCTCGTGAGCTCCTTTAACGAAAGAAAACAAAAGAACACTTCAAGGTGCTGTAATGAACTCATTCTTTATTTATATGCGTGTTATTCCTACTGTATTCCAACTTCTATATGGTTTATAAATAATTTTACAAGCCATAGATTCATCAAAATAAGCAAACAACAGACGAAAAACAGAATCTGTCAAAAACAGAACAGTCTGTAGTAATCTGTAGCTAGCGCAAGATCTGGAACCCCAAAAATTCTAAAATAAATTGCTGGACGTGAGGAATTTATCTACTAATCATCTACAAAAATAATTAACTAAATATCACTTTCCAAATAAAAAATACAGCAGTTCTCGTGAGCGCTAAAGTTTCTGTTTTTTACAGCAAGTTCAACAAGACTTTCCCCAAGTCTTCCCAACGGTTCTACTTGGCACAAACACTAATTAAACACAAAATACACAACCAAAACAGAGCATAGATAATTTATTTATTTCTAAACAGGAGCAAAAATCAAGGAATAAAAATAAAATTGGGTTGCCTCCCAACAAGCGCTATCGTTTAACGCCCCTAGCTAGGCATAACAAGCAAGAATAGATCTAGGTATTGCCATATTTGGTTGGCAATTCTTCAATGAGGCATCTACCATCTTTAGGAATTTCTTTCTTTTCATTAATTATCAAGCTTTTAGGCACAAGATCGAAAAATTCATTTGTAACAAATGGTTCCTTAATGATAGCAAAAAGATTGGGATGAACACTTATAGATTTGAGATCCGCATTTCCTTACTAGATTATTCACTCTTATTTTTAGGAACGTACATAAGTTTGGCAACTTTAGTGGAGGGATTCGGAGTATTCTTTACGGAATAAAAAGCGGTTCCCAAGTTGGTAATAATATTCTCAAGTTTATCAATCCTAACGGAATCGTGATTTATTTTCTCATTAACTATGGGTTCCTTTTCTTTAATATCTTTCAAAGTAACTCCTACTTTAGATCCATATTGAGAGATTCAGTTGTGGATCTTTTTATCGAAATTTTCAATTAACTCTATAGTAGAAACCTTATTTTCTATAATATGAAGCCTTTGCATTACATGATCCAATGTTAATATAGTTCCATTAACCAAGAGAGGGGGTGATCCAAATAAATCTAACATAGCATTATAAGAATCAAAAGTATGGCTACCCAAAAAGTTCCCTCCGGTAATAGTATCAAGAACATAACGGTGCCAAGGAGTAATGCCTACATAAAAATTGCGAAGGAGAACTGTAGTAGATTGCTTCTTAGTAGATTTATTTTGAGCATTGCAAATTCTATACCAAGCATCTTTTAGATTTCCCCCTCCCTTTGCTTACAATTTAGAATTTCATTCTCGGGAGACAATGGAGATGATAAGGGACTAGCCATAACGACAAGTAAGCAAACGAACACACAAGCAAACAAAAAGCAAGCGGGCAAAAAGAGGCAAATAGAGGGAGGATAGAGAGAGAGGGCAAATAAAACGACAAGGGTGAAGTGGGGGAGAGGAAAACGAGAGGCAAATGGCAAATAATGTAATGCGGGAGATAAGGGTATGTGATGGGTACTTGGTATGTTGACTTTTGCGTAGACCTCCCTGGCAACGGCGCCAGAAATTCTTCTTGCTACCTCTTTTAGCACAGCGTTGGTTTTCCCCGAAGAGGAAGGGATGATGCAGGAAAGTAGCGTAAGTATTTCCCTCAGTTTTTGAGAACCAAGGTATCTATCCAGTAGGAGGCTACACGTGAGTCCCTCGCACCTGCACAAAACAAATAAATCCTCGCAACCAACGCAAATAGGGGTTGTCAATCCCTATAGGGCCACTTACGAGAGTGAGATCTGATAGATATGATAAGATAATATTTTTGATATTTTTATGATAAAGATGCAAAGTAAAATAAAGGCAAAGTAATTAACTAAGTAGTAGGAGATTGATATGATAAAGATAGACCCGGGGGCCATAGGTTTCACTAGTGGCTTCTCTCGAGAGCATAAGTATTCTATGATGGGTGAACAAGTTACTGTTGAGCAAATGACAGAATTGAGCATAGTTATGAGAATATCTAGGTATGAACATGTATATAGGCATCACGTCCGAGACAAGTAGACCGACTCCTGCCTGCATCTACTACTATTACTCCACTCATCGACCGCTATCCAGCATGCATCTAGAGTATTAAGTTAAAAACAGAGTAACGCCTTAAGCAAGATGACATGATGTAGAGGGATAGACTCATGCAATATGAAAAAAAATCCATCTTGTTATCCTCGATGGCAACAATACAATACGTGCCTTGCTGCCCTTACTGTCACCGGGAAAGGACACTGCAAGATTGAACCCAAAGCTAAGCACTTCTCCCATTGCAAGAAAGATCAATCTAGTAGGCCAAACCAAACTGATAATTCGAAGAGACTTGCAAAGATAACCAATCATACATAAAAGAATTCAGAGAAGATTCAAATATTATTCATAGATAGACTTGATCATAATTCCACAATTCATCGGTCTCAACAAACACACCGCAAAAAGAAGATTACATCGAATAGATCTCCACAAGAGAGGGGGAGAACATTGTATTGAGATCCAAAAAGAGAGAAGAAGCCATCTAGCTACTAACTATGGACCCGTAGGTCTGAGGTAAACTACTCACACTTCATCGGAGGGGCTATGGTGTTGATGAAGAAGCCCTCCATGATCGATGCCCCCTCCGGCGGAGCTCCGGAACAGGCCCCAAGATGGGATCTCATGGATACAGTAAGTTACGGCGGTGGAATTAGGGTTTTGGCTCCGTATCTAATCGTTTGGGGGTACGTGGGTATATATAGGAGGAAGAAGTACGTAGGTGGAGCAACAGGGGGCCCACGAGGGTGGAGGGCGTGCCTGGGGGGGTAGGCGCGCCCCCCTACCTCGTGGCCTCCTATTGCGTGGCTTGACGTAGGGTCCAAGTCTCCTGAGTTTTATTCGATGAGAAAATCACGTTCCCGAAGGTTTCATTCCGTTTGGACTCCGTTTGATATTCCTTTTCTTCGAAACCCTAAAACAGGCAAAAAACAACAATTCTTGGCTGGGCCTCCTGTTAATAGGTTAGTCCCGAAAATAATATAAAAGTGGATAATAAAGCCCAATAATGTCCAAAACAGTAGATAATATAGCATGGAGCAATCAAAAATTATAGATACGTTGGAGACGTATCAACTGTCAATACTGTATTGTTATCCACGGGAGGGTGCTCTGAGGTGTTTTGGATGAGGAGATCCTCACCGCTCTTGGCCACCTGCCGGAGTACCCAACATGCTCTAAGGCTATGTGTTGGTATGGTATCTGCTGTACTATGAATTTTGCAGGGCTCGTTAAGCCATCCCTCCAATACGGTTCCACGCCCTGTAGTGGGATTTTGCTTCTTTGTAATTGAGTCGGGTGACTTATGAGAGTGCACCCTTTTAGTTCGGACTGGGGGTTTTGTCAGAGACGGATTATCCCAAAATTTTGTTTGGGTTTTCCAAGCGCTTTCCATCGCACAGTACTTTCGTACTATGGCCGCCAGGTCAGCGACGTGCGCTATGTCACGGTGACTTATGGCGTTGAGGATTCCCTTGTCCGTGCAATTGTTGCAAAAGAACAAAATTGTGTCTTCCTCGCGACAGTCCTTGACCTTGTTCATTACAAGGAGGAATCTGGCCCAATAGTGATGTACTGTCTCTTTGGGCTCTTGCCTAATGTGGGAAAGATCGATTGTATATGGGTGGGTGGGTGGATTTAAGTCTGGACCTCGACCCAATCTGAGACCCCGGGGCGGGGGAGTTTCTGATCTTGCAAGTTCGGGCTTCGGGATATTTCCCCGCAGGTTCGATATGCAACCTGATTCTAGGTTCATGGTTAGGGCGATGTCCTCCCGTGAGCGGGTATCCGACTCGGAGATCTCGGGAATCCGGACATAGTTCGCCCTCGGGATACAGGGGGAATCGCCGCATTGCTCTTCCACCACCGCTATCTGATGGGTGACCGGCGGAGAGTTAATTTCCCTTTGGTCGGGTTTAAGCCCAATCTGATTGTATTCCGTAGCGACTCCCAGAGCAGCGATGCGATTCAAGAGCTCGTTCAAAGATGAGAGCTCCATTGGATCCATCTGCTCGGTGAATTTCTAGCCGATTTGGAGGCTATTTTCGATGACCCGAGAAGTCATCGTCGGCGCAGCGGCCGAGCGGGCGGTCATGACGAAGCTGCCTAGTCGGAGAGTTTGGCCTACAGCCAGGGTTCCCCCAGAGGTGATGTTGTCCTTGACAACGAGACGTGCCATCCTTCCCTATGATGACGACACAGTGGAACTCTCAATGAAAGCACCAATGTCGGTGTCAAAACCGGCGGATCTCGGGTAGGGGGTCCCAAACTGTGCATCTAAGGCGGATGGTAACAGGAGGCAGGGGACACGATGTTTACCCAGGTTTGGGCCCTCTTGATGGAGGTAATACCCTATGTCCTGCTTGATTGATATTGATGATATGAGTATTACAAGAGTTGTTCTACCACGAGATCGTAGAGGCTAAACCTTAGAAGCTAGCCTATGGTATAATTGTTTGTTGTCCTACGGACTAAACCCTCTGGTTTATATAGACACCGAGGGGGCTAGGGTTACACAGAGTCGGTTACAAGGGAGGAGATCTACATATCCGTATTGCCAAGCTTGCCTTCCACGCCAAGGAAAGTCCCATCCGGGCACGAGATGAAGTCTTCAATCTTGTATCTTCATAGTCCAACAGTCCGGCTGTCCGGAGACCCCCTAATCCAGGACTCCCTCACACACTTTCCCCTCTTTCTTCACAAACTAGCGTGCTTTACAAAGTAGGCTAGAGTAATTTTAATGTCTAGGCCCTGCCACCATTCTTAGAGTTGAGGCATCAATTGACGATGAACTATACTATGTAGGTTGTCAGAGAGCATGACCCTTCTGGAAGGGATGTCGAACTTTTTTGCAGACACTTGTACTCTGGAGGAAAGGGTCCAACAGTGAAAGGCTTGAAAGGTGCAGAGCTGGCTGGCGGGCTTTTTATCAAAGAGGGCGACTATAAGTTGGTGAAGACGAGATTTAGTGCTTTTTTTGCGACACACCTTGATTCTCTTCTTAAAACACTAGGAATGAAGAACTTGGTAATTGTTGGTAAGCACTGATACACACTGACTGATATAGAAGTTATTTCTTAGTCTTTTTTTGTTTTGTTACAACGGTAATCGATTGCTGTAATGTCTGTCTCTTTTCTTTAACTGTATCATTACTTGTTTCTTATGACTCCTTTTCCTGTTTATAACGTATCTCATGTTTTCAAATTGCATGTGATGGCAATAACTCTGCTCTTACGAGCATGAATCCCATAAGGGAAAATTTGTGCAATGCAACAATCTTCTTAAAATTTGCAAGGAACAAAAATTGTTTCCATTGCCTGGTTTTAGAACAAATATTGATCCCTTTGTTTATGCTTGATGATTGTCCAATATCACATTGGGCAGCTGCATTTATTGAGATGTGTATATGTGATGATTTTTAGGTGTTCAAACACCAAATTTCATCTGACAGACTGTCTATGACGCTGTGGCATTGGACTACGAGAAAGTTATGGTCCTTACTGATGCAACAGCTGCTGCAAGGCCAGATATCCATTTAGGTGAGTACTCTTTGTTGGAGTATGATGTTCCGCCCTCTCCCATAGTTCAGACTTTTGGAGCAATTGGTTGGAGCATGAATTCAATATGGTATCAGAGCCAAGATGTCTTGAGTTGAAGACCCTGCTAGCGCAGTATTATAAAAAGGTTCTGCGGCTTACATCGATCCCACGTTTAAGGACTAAATAAATCTAGACATGAGGGTGAGTGTTGAAATATATTGCTTGTCTTCCTCCATCAATTCGGACTTTTGGATGAGTTGGTTGGAGCATGAATTTAATACTCTTCTTTCATGCTAGCCCTTCTATTTTACTCTTCACGTGAAATACTTGTAGAGCTGGCTCTTGGTGATTCCTTATACATATGTTTAAACTAATGTTAACATGTTATTTGACATAACCGGAAAAGCTTGAAATGTAATTTTTTTTTTCATGTTAATAAAATTCACGTGTCAAGATCCTTTGTTTCCTCTCATAGGGATGCACTAAGAGCTACACTCAGTTGAAGTCATGGTATGTATAGTAGCGTTGTCCAATTGATTTTCCCTATTGCATAGGTGTTTTTTGTTTAAGTGGCACAATCGAAGCACTTTGTTACCAGAACACACTCACTCAAAGTGTTGATCTGTGTCCACCATAATTTACTAAAAGAAAATTTTGAGTTGTTTCTACAAATGTAAGCAGACTATTTTGTTTCCAAATAAAAAAACATGGTATTTTGTAAAGAACACAAGCATAATGATGCCTCGTGTTGCTAAATGCAATCTTTGTCATCTTTGATAGTCGAGAGAAAATGAATATACTTGTTAATTCTCTTTAATCTGTTTCCTATGATTTAGTTTAAGCCGTGACTGAAGGCCTTTGCTTTATGTTACCCAACAAGTATCAGAGATATGAAGACTATCGGCGTGGAAACACCAACCTTGGAAGAGTGGCGTCGTTAGGTTTCAAGGTGGTGTACTTCATTCTCGGCACCGAAGTGACATGCCTAGTGCAACGGAGTCGACAAATGCTCCCTCTCTATTTGGTCCTGACAAGTGTAATTATATTAATATTTGCATATAACTTCTAATCCGTCCAACATAGAGTTAATCATACAGTGTCATGCCATTTCCCTTTATATATGGAGGATTTAAGGCTTGGAGTATGGGTAGAAGCCAACTCCAAACCAAAACAGAGCAATTGAAGAAGGCAGGTGCTCGGATTATACAAATTTTGATCTTTTGAAAACCGGATGCATTTTTAGATGTGAACGTGTACCATCATTTGCATGCCCGAAGGAAGGCTGCTATCACATCGGTCTTCTTCCTTTTCGGTTAAAACTGAAAAGCAAATCGAATGCAAATCAATTGTAATGGTTGAGTAATGTGTTCCATGTGTGCATCAGATCTCTGCCACGTCATTTTTTCGGTTAACTTGATCTTCGAGAAGTCTCTTGGTATTATTTTTTCCTTTCTTGTCTATGTATTAGGAATTACAAGAAATTTCAGCTCTGTTTCGTGATGTAGACTAGTGTGGAGTATAGATTTTGACAAAATATGTTCTAGGTTTTGCTAAAGATTGGGTGCCCATAGTACATGGGAGGAGCGTCCGTAATGCCCTGGGGATGAGTCGTGCTTGCGTGATTGCTTGTCCTCGATGGATCGATGTGCGCCTCAAATTATTTTAACACCATGATCATGTGGCAAACTTCTAACAGTTTTATCTGCTACTCCCCTGTTTATAAATATAAGATATTTTGGATATTGAGGCCTGTTTATAAATATAAGATATTTTGGATATTTCAATATGAACTACATAAGAACCGAAATGAGTGAACATACACGTCAAAATGTGTCTATATACATCTGCATCAGAAAAAGTCTATATACATCCGCATCAGAAAAAAGTTAGAACATCCTATAATAGTGAATGGAGGGAGTACACCATTTGCCATGTTCTACTATTTATAACATGGCCAACATGACAATTCTCTCTGCAGGCACGTTCTCTTCCTATTAGAGCTTGTCATTTATTGTTGCACATGATATAATCGAACGATAAGCCTTCCCATGTACCAAATCACATGATACCGTCAATCATAAGCCTGCCGACAGGGGATGACGTGGAGCTAGAGCTTCTGCTTCTGCTTCCGCTTCCGCACGGTCAAGCCGCAAGCGGCATAAAGTGATGCAGACAATGAGGTCCTCCACGTCGTCCGGCTTTACGTCACGCAACAGCGACTTCTAGTCGTCGGCGGCATCGGATCTGCCATCGGACGCTGCGCTGCTGCCGTCGCTCAGAATGGGAGTGAACTAGGAGGGGATGAGACAGAGAGAAGTGGAGTGGAGTGAGGGTTTGACTGTGGTCTAGGGTTTGTACGGATGGGGATTTATGTAGGGTCCGGGTGGGCCAGGGTGGGTCGGTCTGAAGTGGTGAATGCGCCCGGGCATGTACGGGCCTCCCCAAACCGCCCCAGATTTGGACTGGTTCAAGGGGTGTTGGTCAATACAGACATCCGCGTCTGGTTTGGGGAGTCCGGGTCGGTCACAATTTTGTGACCGGGCAATTTTGTGACATCTCGCTGACATGGATGAAGATGTCGGCGAGATGTCAGACTCCACTTTGCCTTCCGCCATCACTAATATCGGCAAGTGGGCCGCCACCTCCACATATGACGTCTACATGGTGGATACCCCCAATGACGGAGGAGGAAGCAGACCCCCCTCCCCAAGCGCCAACGTAAGGGCTGCCGTAATGAAGGCATTGACAATGGGGAAGCAAGCCATGACGGAACCAAAAATGACGATACTGCCAACAATGATGCCACTCGAGATGACAACAATAACCAGAATGATGGTAGTGATGCTAGCACCACCAACAACAACGGTGACGATCCAATCAACGGTGACGACAACCCCGAGGACGTCGATTATTATCCGGAATCCGAGGAGGATAGAAGCTCGGTCCTGATGAATTTGATGTTATTGAGGAGCCCCTTGAGATGCCTCATCTTGAAACCTTCCACATGCGGTTTGCCAGCATGGCGAAGAGCATTAAGCATAAAACCTAGTAGCTTAAAGACAAACATGATGAGCTTACCGGTAGATGGGACGAGCTCCTCAGCGCCGAGCAGGATCTTGAGGACAAGCTTGCGAAAACCAGGGCCAATAAATTTTACCCCCGAAAAAATCTACTTCCAGAGCTTGACGAGGAGGGCGAGGACAGCATGCTATCTAAATGCGGCTGGGCCGAGCAACAAGACCGCCCACCTCAGGGCCGAGATAGGCTGTGGAAAGCAGAATGTCCTTGAAGCCTCCTGGCGCTGAGGAGGATTAGATCCACCACGGCCCTGAAGAAATATGATCTAAGAGAGAAGCTACCTCCAAGGCCAGTGGCTCCACCTCAATCAATTTACAAATCCAGGGAACACCCACATGTTGGACATGCGGGATAGCTGGCTTGGTTAGCCAAGAATGGTGATATACGCGATTATACACATGAACAAAATGTAAGCATGTCCAATGGTCGCCATGCTACAACCAAGGTCCGAGGAGCTGCCCATCCCATGTGCTTCACAGACGAGGAGATGCAGCACCAGTTCCCAGAAGGGTTTAAACCCATTAATATCGAGCAATATGACGGAACAACGGACCCTGTCGTATGGATTAAGGGTTTCCTCATGCACGTACACATGGCCGAAGGCGATCATATCCATGACATCAAATATTTGCCCTTGAAGCACAAAAGATCAGCTCGGCACTGGCTTAACAGCCTCCCAGAGGACGCTATCGGTAATTGGGAGGACCTCGAAGATGTATTTTGAGCAAACTTCCAAGGCACCTACGTCCGACCCTAGGATGTTGATGACCTCGCCCATGTCACAAAAAATGGGGGGAATCAGCCTGAAAATTCTGGAATCGATTCTTAACTAAGAAAAACCGACTTCCCGAACGTCGAGGTGATATCCGCATCCGAGCACAACATTCGTGACGAATGGTTGGCCATAGAGCTCAGACAAGAAAAGCCGCAAACAATGGCAGCCTTCACACACCTCATGACTCGGTTTTGCGCTGGTGAGGACAACTGGTTGGCTTTGAAGAGAAACCACAGTGGCGATCCCGACACCTCCGAGGTGCGCAATGGAAATGGAAAACTCGACACAATAGGAATAACAAGCGCCACAATAGAGGTAGTGCTACTTGTGATAGGCGTTGGGATTTCCCCGAAGAGAAAGGGTGAAGTAGTATAGTAGCAGATAGTATTTCCCTCAGTTAAGAACCAAGGTTTATGGAACCAATAGGAGACACGAGGCAATAAGATAAGTGGTACCCGCACACACACACACACACACAAAGCAAATACTTACACCCAACGCGGGCAAGAGGGTTGTCAATCCCCTTGTACTCGTAAATTGCAAGGATTAAATATGATGCTGGTAGATAGATAAAATAAAAAGTAAAATAAAGGTAAATAAATTGCAGCAAGTACTTTTCAGGGTTTTAGTAATATAAAGTGAATGGACCCGGGGGGCCATAGCATTCACTAGAGGCAACAAATTACTGTTGGGCAATTGGTAGAATAACACATAGTAATGATCATTCTTCATGGCATGATCAATATATAGGCATTACATCCGATACAAGTAGACCGACATCCATCTACGTCTACCACTATTACTCCACCCCAAGATCGCCATCCAACATGCAACTCAAAGTATTAAGTTCATAACAAATAGAGTAATGCTAGAAGCATGATAGCATAATATAGACAAAGTACGACCAACTAATATGTTCGAACCCCATTGTTTTGCCCTTAGTAGAAACAATAAAAATGCATGCCTTGAAACTCTCCTGTCACAGAGTAAGGAGACCACAAGATTGAACTTACTATCAAGCACCTCTCCCACTGAAGATAAATCAATCTAATTGGCCAAAAGAGATAGATAGATCGGAGAGAAATACAAGGCTATGAAATCATAGATTGATAAATATCAGAAAAGACTCAAATAGTTTCATTGAATTGTCTAATCATAAACCCACAATTCATCGGATTCCAAAAAACACACCGCAAAGTTTACACTGGATTGATCTCATATGAGAACATGTATTGAAGATAAAGAGAGAGCCATCTAGCTACTACTATGGACCCGTAGGTCCTGTGGGAACTACCCACACATCATTCGGGAGGCAGCAAGGTTGATGAAGATGGCCTCCATGATGGATGCTCCCTCCGCCAGGGTACCGAAAAAGGCCTCTGGATGGGATCTCAGAAGAATAGAGACTTGCGGCAACGATAAAATTTCTTCGGAACCTCGCCTGAGGGTTTCTAGAAATATGGGAATTTATAGCGCTGGAATTAGATCAAACAGAGCCACAGGGAGTCACAAGGCACCAGGGTGTGCCCTACCCTCCTAGGCGCATCCCCTGCCTTGTCGCTCCCTCGTGTAGTGTCTCGTCTCCTCCCGAAGCTTCCAGGGTTTTTTTTCTAGATTTTTTTTCAAAAAGTTTCATCGTGTTTGGACTTCGTTTGGTATGGATTTTCTGAAAAACCAAAAACAAGCATAAAACAGGAACTAGCACTAGGCACTGACTTAATAGGTTAGTTCCCCAAAATGATATAAAAGCATACATGATTGATACTATAATACCATTAAACAATCAAAAATTAAGATACGTTGAGACATATCAACACCCCCAAGCTTAATTTCTCCTCGTCCTTCAGTAGGTAAATGATAAAAACATAATTTTTGAGACTGTGGCCACTCTTGATCAATCCACTCAGGGTAAGAAAACTTCCATCCATCCTATAATATTAAAAACTAAATCGGTAACAGTTGTAGTAAATTGGATTTCTAGCAACATAGAAAATCAACACATATATATTTTGAAAAACTGAAGAAACACATTAATTATGACATATCTTCTCAAAAAGATCAATGTGCAAATGAATTAATTTCTACTGAGACAACAACCAAATTCAGAAACATCACAAGCTATAATTAATCGCAACAACGCTACATGTTCTTAGTCATGTACTATACATAACAAATTGAGCATTTTATGAGGAAGCTAAATATAACTGCAACAACATAGCGACAGTGTTTGGATGACATCAAATCAATACTAACAGGTGTGTACATGCATAAATTTAGTAACATGGAACTAATAGCACTAAGGCCGTTCACTATGTATGACAAAACCGGTGTCAAGATAATTGTTGCTACATTTGGCACCGGTGCCTTGCACTGCCGATCTGATGCCAGAGGAAAAATTCAGGGAACCAGACTCCGGAGCACCTAGTTGCTCTGGTTCCCAGTTCCTTTGTGCCCTAAAGTTTTAATATTTTACTGCTTGGCTGCTCCGGTGTGTGGAGCAAAGTTGGTTGCACAAACTGCTGAAGCGGTGCCAAATAATTTTCTGAGGGCACCCCTAATAAGATGGCAACATTTTTAGAAACTAGCACTGGTACAGTGAGCTGCTATACAAACGGTTTTTAACCCCTTTTCGCAACAAGCATTTTAAACCGTCGCCAAGAGAGAGTGTGCGGTAGGGGGGGGGGTCCTTCCCACAGGACCCAAAAACCGTCGGGGGTAGGGAGCCATGATGCAGACGCCTTGCCAAACGTAATCATATGTGATGCATCACACACCAAATTCTGTCACACGTGTGGGATCGGTGATTAAATGTTTCTAATGACATAGTGAAACCAAACAGTGTCTCATAATAAACTATTTGGGAAACAGTATCTAAGGCACACGGGCCAACATATGAACCATGTGTGATATGTGCCCCATCGCACACGATTTTTCTGCGGAACTCGTCTTCCATGCATGACTCCATCACACACGGTTCTGAACAATTACCGTGTGCGATAATGTTCTATCACAAATGGTTCAAGAGCCCCTTCGCACACATACAAGTACTGCAGACCATTTTGTGATTTGTTGTGTATCACCAACGGTTGCGGTAAAAGTGACGTGTGCTTTTCGTTTGGGATCCCACATGTTTCCTGAAAAATTTACGACTGGGATTGTATTTTACATTGGGCATTTACTCCGAGCTCTCGTGTGTGATAATGTGGTATCACAAACGGTTTTGGAGCCCCTACACACACGTAGTAGTGCTGCAAATCGTCTGCGATCTGCTATGCATCACCGACGGTTCCGTTACGATCGACGTATGCTTTCCGATGTGGATCACACACACTCATTTAGTTGAACCGTGCGCGGAGCGACTGCTAGGTTAAAGCAAAAATATCCCATTTGAATCGGCATGCAAAAACCAAATTCGCCACAATATGCAATTGAACAAATAGTGTCCACGGGTAGAACATTCATCAGATTTCACAACACTTGCAATTGAACAAATGGTAGATAAAATCCAATGATTTGTCAACATATATATGCATTACATAATTAATCATAGTGTACGAAATACGAAGACCTCATTAGATGGAAAACAATGGATCCATGCGTATATGTTTAGCGGCTAACTCTTACTCAATGTTTCAGGAGAAGGAATGCTAAAATCGTCATTACCACTAGTGGGATTGATGTAGTGATTCAAGAAGAAGTCACTGATAAATCTCCGAACCATCAGCAGAAGACCGGGCATAACTCACAAATTCAGTACATGCAACAGTTCTAAATTGAACGAATTAAGTTGCAGGGTAGGCATAAAAACTAGTCTTACGACTTAATTCCCATGTATAAGGGGGAACTGGGATCATTACGTTGACCCCGAATAAACTTAGGTTTTCTGATGATTTTGCGCTTCTATGTTTGAAAGGTGTGTGATCCCTTGGCTGGCAACCCACCAAATTCATCATACTCGTCCTCATCGGCAACATCCTCGACGCCAGTACCCTCCTCTTTGCATGCATCACTACATGGCAGTTCTTATGCAAGAGGTCTTCCACATAGAAAATCTGGGTAGTATCGCTGGCAAGAATGAAGGGGTCCGCGTGATATGCCATCATTGTCCTATTAACACAGGTCTTCCTGTAATCATCAATCTTTACCTAACTAAGAGGGATCCATGCACACCTAAATAATGCAACCTTAACTTTCACATAGTTAAGCTCACAAATCTCTTTGATGGTTCCATAGTATACCCTTTTATCAATTTCATCTATATTCATGCATTCTATTAAAACAGAGCTATTCTGATTTGAGGTCATCTCATCACATTCCTTAGTGTAGAATGTGTAGCCATTTATGTCGTATGCTTGGTACATCAATACCGTAGGGGATGGCTTTTGTGCCAACCACCACTACTAGGGAAAAGGCTAGCAACCGCGCGGGTTTTGTGCTCACTAGTAGCGCGGGTAGGCGCGCTACTAATAAGGCGCTACAGCTATTGCTTATCAGTTACGCGTGCCCGCACGCGCTACTGCTAGGGCAAATAGCTGCAGCGTTTGTTCACTCCCGCGCTACTGCTAATGTAACTACTGGCAGCGTGTTTTCTCGCCATCGCTACTAGTATTCTTTTTTTATTTTTTATTTTTAGTGTATTTATGCACCATAGGACAAATATTGGTACAATACCAGTTATGAGGTTTACGTCATTATGTCCATAACAATGTCAAATGAAGGTGGATTAGGTTCAAGTGGAGGCAATATGTGGTGCATATCAAAAGTATACTACTAATCCAAACTTGATCTAGTTTGGACTAGTAGTACTTTCGATGTGCACCACATGTTGCCTCCACTTGAATCTAATCCGCCAGCACAAGCTATTTAATCATCATCATAGTCATTACCACCAACAATATTTATTTAATCACCACTAACACTAGCTAATAATAACCATCATAGTCATTACCATCAACACTAGCTATTTTATCATCATAGTAATAGTGTAGCACATCATCATCCTCAAACTCATTTCTAGCTAGCTAATCACTCCTGCTGCTCTCTCTTAGGTAAAATAACATAAAACATGTGTAGCTCTCCTCCTTAATCAAGTTGGAGCATGCAGATGAACCTGTCTCCTAATCGTGGGTAGCGCATCTGTTTGCTGCCCCCTAGTACTTCTCTGCGCTTCTCCATCACACATTTGGTCCAGTCTTGCACTATTAAGCATCCGTCGCTAATCTTGAATGCACTAAAGTAATCTGTAGGATATCTTGGCCGTAAGCTAATAATACTCATGGTACCTTTAGTCTCGATCCCAGAAGGCACAACATTCATCGGGAGTCCCTGTTGAAGAACATCGTATGGTAACATACTTAGCAATGAAGTTTAGCTTCAAAAATAATGTATGGAAAAGATGCACTGAGGACAAATAGTAAAAATCTTACCATCCTTCCTAAATAGATGTGACCATAGTTCATTACGAACACTATTGGTCGCACGTTTTCAGTACTAACATTTCTAAATGCAGGAAGAAAATTTGTCTTGACAGTATCAAGATCCTCAAGCCGTGAAACATAATGACTTAGCTCCTCGCAGTTGAGTTCAGCCCTGGGACAGTAGTAGGTCCTGTCTACCAAGCCCTGGACATGTTTGCTTGCACCGAAATAAGCTGATAATACAAATTAGTTGTCAACTATTTTTGAATAAACAATATCATAGACATAAATATGGTTGAGAAACTTACATAATGGTATAACTGGAGGCGTCTGCACATCGACCCAGATGTCGGTATTACCTTCAATATCATCTTCCGGACGAATATCAAAGGTGATAACCATATCAGGCTCAAATGCATAAGTCTTGCGTAGTGCTCGCCATGTTTTGCATCCAAAATAGGTGTAGTCGCCTGAATTGTATAATTTTGCATGGAAAATATAACCATGCTCGGTCTTCAAGTAAACTTTCTTTACCTCCATAGTATGACTGAAACCTATCTTATCCAATACAAAAACTCTTGCATGGCAGGGGATACACTAGTGCAATATTAAAAAAATATAAGTTGAAGCAAATGAAGCAGATGTCATGCTTAATTATGAAAAAAGACTTGTCGTTGTGACTTACTGTATCCACTTCGAAGTTCTCGTCCAGCTTGATGCTGAAGCGCCTATCATCATCTAGGAAGATTCCGTCGCACAGGCCGCGCTCGTCTTTGCAGTATTTGCAAATACCGAAATCCTTTTCGTCATCAGACATTTCCTATGTTCATAGTTAAATCATTAATTGAAAATTGATCAAAGACAACTACCAGGATACTCAACACACATATCTGGGGCACTCGATATTTCCTACATATTCTGGCACAATCATGCCAAAATTCACGGAAAAATCCGGCATGACCTTTGCTAAAATCGGACATATCGAGCGCCTGAAATTTGCCGGAACGGAAATGAATCAACACTCCGGCAAAACATAGGCCACTCGGAGGTGTAACCTGCAAACATGACCGGCCACTTGGATATTGAGCAACACAAGATATACATTTCAAAATATCTTATAGGACTCAAATTAGCATGCATTCAATAAGCAAAAGTAAATCATCTCATGCATCCGTACATCATCGAATATTATCACTAATACATCCCAAATAGTGTCATACATATAACATCACTAATACAACTAAAACCCTAGCACACGACGGGTATCGGCATTGGCGGTGGACACCCACAGAGAAGGAACCATCACGGGATCATAGCTCCAGTGAGATTCCTGGAGAACCTGCCAGGTATTGGAGAACACGTGCGCGTCCTCCTCACTGACACAGTGAAGCACCACCTCCGTGGAGTCCTCGAGCCTCTGGACCGTCACTGGCCCACGCGACCGCCACCAAAGAAGGTTCGGGTCAACGACAGGCTGGCTCCTCACCAACCTGCGCCCCCCGGTAGGTAGCGCCTCCCAGTACCACCCCGGCGGAGCCTAGTCCCGGACATGGCCCATCTGGTCAAGCAGGTGTCTCCTCCGCCGACTCGACGACGAGGATGCGGGATAGGCATCGTCCACGTCGATGCGAGAAAAATTGCTTTAACTAAAAAAATAGCAACAAGTTCTTACTAACGAGTTCTATTAATTCAATTAGTTCTTACTAAAAATAAACTTACTATAAATAAAAATAAACTAATACCTAATTAGTACATAGTTCTTACTAACTAATTAGTACCTAGGAACTACTGCCCTAATTACCATGTAAGTAATTAACTAACTAGCACTAAAAATAGCCTAGGGTTCATACTAACTAGCACTAAATAGCTAGGGTTCATACTAAGCAGAGAAGAGGGATTGGAAGGGGAGAGTGCTTACAAAGGGCGGGGAGAGAGATGGGGTCAGGGGAGACGGCGGCACCGAGGCACGGCGAGGCTGGGTCGGGGGAGACGGCGGCGAGGCGGGGTCGGGGGAGACGGCAGCGAGGCGGAGGCGACGAGGAATAGTAGAGGAGAATTGGGGGAGGAAGCAGAGGAGAGGGAATCAGGCCGCGCGGGGGGTTAGGTGAAAATAGCTTTAACAGTAGCGTGGGGAGGCAAAACGCGCTGCTGCTAAAATCCGTAGTAGTAGCGTTGTTTGTAGAAGGGCGCTACTACTATACCTAGCACGTTGGGAACGGTGTAGCAATTATAGTAGTAGCACGTTCTGTTCCTGCCGTGCTACTGCTAAGCGGGTAACAGTAGCACCGTTCTAGCAGACGTGCTACTGCTAAGTAGAAGTAGCGCCTCATTTTAACAAGCGCTACTGGTAACATTCTGTGTATAAGGTTTTCCCTAGTAGTGCATGTAGCAGTGTCATCCATGGATCCTCGTGCCAAACGATTCTTCAGCCATCCGGCATAGTTCTTAGTGTGCTCATTCATCTCCACATCTAATGGATACACCATTGGTAAGAAGCTTTGGCGTATCTCCGCCAAGTGTTCGTTAGCATAAGCGCTGAGAACTGGGTTTTTAAGCAGTCCGTCAAATGGGCTTTGTCAGCCAAATCTCCGGGTGCAGCCTTTTGCATTCCAGCAAGGATCGGCTTGCCTTTCAGCCTTCCCTCATGGCAAGAGAGGGGCAAACCTATAGGTCTTTATTTCATGTATTTAGTGCAAAACTCAACCACCTCCTTGCGGTATAACCTTGTAGGATGCTTGCCTCTGGATGGCTTCGGTTCCGACAATAGCGCTTCAGTATTCCCATGAACCGCTTGAAGGGATACATGTTGCGAAGAAACACGGGACCACAATACTTTATCTTGTCGACAAGGTGCATAGTGAGATGGACCATGACATCAAAGAATGACGGTGGGAAAAACATCTCTAGGTTGGACAATATTCTTGCAATATCTTGCATATAATCCAATCTTCGGGATCTACAACTTTCTACCATAGTTTGTTGAAGAAGTCAAAGAGCTCAATGAGTGTGTTTCTTATATCTTTGTCCATCAGATTCTTGATGGCCACCGGGAGGGTTTGTGTCAACATTACATGGCAATCATGTGACTTCATGTGTCCCAACTTCATTTTACCTGAGCTCACATCCATGAGACTTCAGATGTTTGTGGAGTAGGAAGAGGGTGTCTTAACTGACAACAAATAGTTGAAGAACTCTGTTGCTTCTTTTGTACTGGAATTGTAACTCTGGTAAGCGTGGAGGAGTTTGTTAGCATCTTCTGCTTCACTCTCACGTTTTGATTGATCACCAAGCATATTGAGTCGGGCACCGTCACCATCCTTTGTTTTACCTTTAATCTTGATCAGAGTACCAATGATGCTTCCACATATGTTCTTCTCTACATGCATGACATCGATGCAGTGATGTACATGTAGAATCTCCCAGTAACATAATTTCTAGAACACTGATTTCTTCTTAAACACTTGATCCTTGGGTGTTTGTTTCACCGTCAAAGCGTGGTTCTTGCCAAGCACAACATTAATTTTTTTATCCATGTTGTGGAACACCTCCCCATCATAAGGTCTTGGGCCCAAACTTACCTCTGTCGTACCATCAAATTCAGCTTTCATCTTTCGGTATGGGTGATTTGTCTGCAAGAAACTACGATGACGCAAATACATGGTTTTGCACGAGTTGGGAAGAAATCTGCTAGCTGTCCTATCCATGCATGTGACACACCCTACATCTCCCTTTGTTTTCTGCCCGATGTGTTTCCTAATGTCGGCATATCTTAAACGGTGTGCAGAAACATCGCATGTAGATCGAAAATCTCCTTTTTTGTAAGCATCATAATATTTTACAGCAGGCTCTTTTACCCACACTGTCAGCAGTTCTTCTACTAGTAACTGAAAGTAAATGTTGATGTCATTTCTAGGTTTCTTTGGGCCTTGGATAATCGTTGACATCATAATGTAGTTTTTTCTTCATACACAACCAAGGAGCTAGGTTATATATATGCATAGAAGCACCGGCCATGTGTTGTGATTGGTGCTCATATCGCCAAAAGGATTCATCTCGTCAGTATACTACCCGAGCCTTATACTTCTAGGATCCTTGACAAAGTCTTTAAACTTGTTATCGATTAATTCCCACTAAGCCCCATCTTTCAGGTGCCTCATATATTTATCCATAGTTTGCTCATCATGATGCCACTTCAACCTCTTTGCCTCTCTAGGGTTTGTAAACAAATGCCTCAACCTTGGAATTAAAGGCAAGTACCAAACAACCTTGAACGGGATTCCTATCTTGATCTCATAGTCCAATTTGTACTTGTCCTTTGCTCTCATGCGCTTGTATATATCATTGTACACAAATCTTTGTATTCACCACGAGACAATATACAATCATTCGCACAAGCGTGTTACTTCTGTACTTCAAGTTCCAATGGGCAAACAATTTTCTTCGCTTCGTTCGTGCTTTTGGGGAGCACATTATCTTCTGGAAGAATTTCCTTGAAATTACCTAACAACTCTGTGAAGCCCTTGTTTGAGAGACCGTTTGCTACTTTAAATCAGAGAAGCGCCGGTGTGGCACTCAACTTGGAATATTTATTTTTGCAACTTGGATACAAATCTTTCTTGGAGTCCGCATCAATGGTTGGCAGATCCTTGTACCCAGGGTTTGGCATCTCATAGCCCTGGGTATAATCATCCATGACCTGCTCTTCATCGTGTCTAGTCCAACATGTATATCCATCCAGGAATCCCTAAGTGAATAAGTGCAACTCGACATATGTAACTTTATGTCACTATGTATTGGCATAACCACTGCATGGACACAGGATGTAATCCTCATGACCAATTCTCTTCTTTGTACTTTCAGCAAAATTCATGAACTCCGTCACGCCACTGATAAAATCTGAGCTTCTCCGATTCTTCATCCATTCAGATCATTCCAGATGCACCACACGAAGGGTAATTAAAAACAAAACAACAACATTAATACATGGATTAACTGATGCCCAAAGATGCGTGCATAAATCACAAGATTTTATTTTCGTAATTACCGAGGGCTCTCATTATTGTTATGCAGCCGTGCGATGACAAAAATTAATGGCCAATAAATTTACATGCAGAGTACTACAACACTACCCTTAGGAATTGAATACCTTAATTAAGCCAGTCATGAAAATAATACCTTAATTAATTAGCCGCGCGGTGACCCCCACGCAGGAGACAGAGAAGCGCGATGCAGCGGCACGCCAAGACAGTAGGGTCGAAGAGCAAAGCTTAGTGCAGCTACCGCCTGAAGTTCGACCTCCACAATCCCACCACTGACTGCGATGGATGTGCCCCAATCACACCGCCGCTGACCTCGATGGTTGAGCTCCTCCTATCTCCCACCGCAGACCGAGGATTGACCTCCTATGATGCCACCACAACCCATCGACTGAGGATTGACCTCTTATTCGGTAGCCACTGCCTCAGCCGCCGCCGCCATCTCTATCTGCAGAGTGGTTGTTTTGTTTTTGACGAATATCCGTTGAGCGGCTGTTTAAACTAAGTATTATTATAAATCAATTATTGCAGCCCCCATATGTACAGGGTCCTATATCACATACAGTTATGTCACGGCAACCGTGTCTCACCTACGTTGTCTTCTCACACGGTTTGGTGCGGAAATCGTGTGTGAAGTTGTAATACCTAACATAAACGACATGTTTAAACAGTGTGCCGTATACAACATAGTGCGATAAGAAGTTCCCGACCATTAGCTTATCCCCACAGTTTCCCCATTTTCCCCAAATCCCTAGATAGCCTCCAAATTCCCTCGCATGGCATTGACATTGGGGGAATGCGGGCGAGTGGTGCTGATGGTTTAGGTGTGGCTGCTCCTACTCGTATCGCCATTCTCGGCAGTGCCGCCATGACGGCAGTCACCGCCGAGCACTTGCCTAAGATCATCAGAAGGCATGTATACTATGGATCTGAATCTTCATGTCAGGTTCCAACCTATCTCGATCTTTTTTAGCATGTCCAAAGTAGCTCCCTGTTGAATCCGTTCTGAATGACCCCCCTAGAAAGCGATCAGCCACCGGATCCGGAGCATGACTCCATGCTCCCGCAACATGAGTTCGACTCTGAGTTTTGCACCACCGAGAAGTACCAAAAGCTAATTTGTGTGCACGAGCACACTCCCGTGTGGCACCCCTGCTCAGAGAAACCAGAACACCCCGTATTCCAGCCCAGAGATCGAGGAGAAGTCTTCTGGAATATGGCACTGCTTAGCATAGAACAACCAACTTTCTATTATTACACGAATATGAATACAAGGTCTCCGATATTACAATGAACAACATCGGTACGGTGACACTTCGCCATCCTCAGTTACTCTATGCAAGTAGTAGAACAACTCGAAGCAGCAGAAAAACTTCTAGTAGCGAAAAAATGACGACAGTGGTGAACTCTACTCCGCAGGGACTCTGGCTGGAACGCTTATCCTAGCTCGCATGAACGGAAACCACGAAAAGCAATCGAGCAATCACGGCATGACCTGCAAACTGGCATGACATGCCAGGTCAGTACATTGAATGTACTTGCAAGCTCACAATAACCAGAAGCATTCAAGACAAACAATAGCATGTCAATTACAGATTAAGCAGGAATTTATCATGAGATCATTAGAATAACATAGCATGAACAACATGAACATAATACCGCTAGAACAATACGAGCATGGCATGAACATATAAATCTGATGATACTAGCATGCAACATGATGACACTATATGCAGCATTTACTCTACTCGGGTTATCTCATAACCAAACGGTGATCATTTCGGTGATCACAACCATGACCAACACTTGGTCTCAAACAATGATCTTTCCGGTGATCACAACCAACTTATCTCATCATCGAACCATGGTTATTATTTAGCACATTATTATTAATTACCGTTGACTCACAGTGTGACCAACTATGAACCGGGCCCTTATCCGCGGGCACGGCTATCGATAGGTTTAATATAAAATCTACAGAGGTTAGTACACTGTACCCACACCACGGAATCCATGGCCTCACACTCCCATTCAGGTGGACCAACGGTGTTTCGACAAAACCGATCTACTGCCATCACACTCTCCCGGCCACTCCGACTCACTCCTCACTGGGCTAGTCCTGGGTGGCCCCGTGTCTACCAAAGACACCAATGACCACCGTCGTGGCCAAACATAAACGGTCCCAAACGGGGACCCGGATCCATAACAACAACAACGGGCACACAAGGCTTATGTCCGCCTACCTGATCAGGGTAGCGTGCGCCCATAACCTTCCCTCATTGGAGGCACCAGCGAGAGGCACGACAATAGACCCAGTTAGGACCTTCCCATAAAGGTAAGCGTGGTTGCACTGGTCAGTTCGATATGGTGGCACCATGACTCAGCCAACAGTTGTTCAAGTTCAATTTAATCCGATTAAACTTGAATGCAATATGCTGAGCCATGATAAAATAACATGATGCAATTACAATGCATGAGCATGATATCAACATAATCATGAGGGTACAACATAACTATCCACCATATCAACAATGAACCATATCCAACTGAGCATGGCATAATGATGAGCATGCATATTACAAGTACAACACTACTCATAGCATAAGATGACCATTATCATCAACCATCAATAACATGCAAGAACTCATCAATAACATTATCGAGTAAACACTTAACCAACTAACAGCAAAGGAACAATGCATATTAACAGTACTCGGTAACCGACGTTAGTCATGCACCGAAGAACATGACCAACCCAATATGTACTACTATCAAGCATAGCAATATGAAAGTAATACTAACAAGTAGTTCATGATAACAAGGTGCAAGAAACATAGCATGACGATAATCACTGATCCACAAGCATGACCGAAACTACGACAGCAGTAGCAAAACAAACATACAATTATTAAAGATTCAAGTTGAAAAACCAAAGCTATTTCATGGCTATCACGCAAATGGTGGTTGTGTCTTGCCTGGGGATGAAGAAGGCACCGGGGAGAAGTGCGCTGAAGACGCGGAAAGATTTGCCGGAAATAGTTCTCTCTTGGAGGGGCTGTTTACGTGCAAGGAAAAAAGGACATTTTCAGAATGTCAAAACATCATGAAAATGTTACCAACAGAACGGGCTCGACGAAAGGAAGAA
This sequence comes from Triticum aestivum, assembly GCF_018294505.1. NCBI lineage: Eukaryota > Viridiplantae > Streptophyta > Magnoliopsida > Poales > Poaceae > Triticum > Triticum aestivum. The sequence goes on along the minus strand of NC_057803.1, from coordinate 426,454,176 downwards.
GTGGGCTTTGGATTCACCGGATTTGGAGTTGTGGTTGAAAAGTTATAAAGGGTTGAAGTCCAGGGACCAATATGTGAATATTTTCATCACCAACAAGTCCCTGGCGGCTGAAAATAGAAAACGCCTTTCAGAGGAATATGTTTTCAGAGCTGAGAAAACATATTCTAGGCTGAAGTAGAACGAAAGTACACTTACCCCAGAGGAAAACGTATTCTAAAGAATACGTCTCCACTTAACGTACCTGGGCCCGGGGGTGTGTGACTGGCACGTGGGGTCCAGGCATAGGGGGAAGGGGCCACGGGCGCTGTCTTCTTCCTCCCGCTTGCCCTGTTCCTAGCGTGAACAGAGGAGGAACAGGGGAGGAAGCCGCCAAGGGGCCGGCCGGCTCCGGCGATCCCCGGCCCGGGTGAGGGTACCGGCGGGACCGCAGGGCTGCACCGCACCCGTTCAGAGGAATGTCTGCCACCGGGGAGGAGTGGAGGGCGCGGAGATGGGAGGGTACAAAGAGCTTCGGGCGGTGGCGCTGGCCATGGGGATGCGTGACCAGGGGCGCTCCGGCGAGGGGTGAGGGGTTGGGGCGGCTCAGTGGGACAAGGGGGGTCTAGTGGAGGTGGTGGGGAGACGAGGGGAGGCATGCGGTGGCCGGGCCCAAGCCGAGGCCGAGGTGGCCATGGAGAATGACAGTGACCAACGACGAGATCGGAGCACTCTGGTGGCCGAGGAGGCTTGGGGAGAGGCTGGTGAGGTGCGGAGGGGTTCGGGGGTCCTTATATAGGCACGGAGGAGGGCTCTAGATGTCACGGACAAGCTCCCAACCAAGCTTTAATGGCGGGCAGAGGGTGGACGCGGCACGGGCACGGCTCTAGCGGCACATTGATGGCGACCGGCGATGAAGCACCAACGCAGGGAGATGCAGTCGAGCACGGGCGAGCTCCTGGACAACGTTTGAGGTCGAGACGAGGAGGGAGGAGACGAGCATAGTGGCCGGACCGAGCCAGAGCTTGCATTATGTGTGACGTCAGCGTGATCACCACGAGAACTGGTGCAAATGGCGCATTCTGCCCGGGCCGACCATGTACAGTAGATAGACCTTAGTGTCCTTAGTCAAAATGAAGAAATAAATCGGTCCAGTGGCAAAGAAGAGGTTTGCAGATGGCCCCAAAGCAAGCCAACAGCCAAGTGTTTGTGCTGTGTAGTGGGGACACCAGCTTGGTAACGCAGTAAATAGTTTGCCTGGTGATGATCACACACTAAGGAGATTAAAATGGAGAAGTTTAAGCACAAAACGAGGAATTTAGCTAGTGGTTGCTGTAGAAACCACTATAATTAGGGATTTGGATGATGCACTCACATGAAGCATCAACTTGATCTGATATTTGGCAAGGCTTAGGGATTGGGACATAGTAAGATGCTGTAAAAATTTCATACCAATTGGATAAGCCAAAGTGGTACTTGCTTCACAAACATCTCCTCTGGACAGAAACTTGCAAAAATTCCAGAGGAATATTTTCTTGATGAATTGGTCCCAAATATGGTAGAGAGAGGTTTTATGGTCATGAGAATACTCTGGAAAACTTTCAGGCAAAATGAAGCAATATAAACTGTACTTGCTTCACAATCTGAAAATATTGCCAGAACCAAAGATTTGGTCCTGTTCTCACATAGATAATTGGATGGGGCTTAAATTTGGAGGAGTGTGCTAATATGAGTTCATGAAGGAGGGTGCAAAATTTCAACTCATTAGGATAACCCTAACTAGCACTTCCTTCACAAAGGTTTCCCTCAGATAGGAAGTTTTGCTAGGCAAATAAAGTGAATTTTGGCACAGGTCAATTATTTGGACAGGAAAAGATGTTCAAAAAGTTTGGGGTAAAATGGGAAAAGATAAATAGCACTTGCTTCACAATGTGCCATTTAGGACAGAAGAGGAAATGAATTTATTGAGCATGATGAGAAATATGGCCAATGAAATATTTGGCCATATTTGAGGAAGATATGACCCAAAAAATTTATAAGAATTACTTGGGGATTTTTGGACGGGCAGAAATATAGGTTGCTTCACAACTTAGGGCAGATAGGGTTATTCCTTTAATAGAAAAAGGAATTTTCCCTAGAAAAAGAAATTAGGGTTTGGTCAAGGAGTGGATTGACATGATCTTGGCAAAGTTTTTAGGATGATGAGCCACTTGGGAGAGGAAATGAAGATGATTTCCCAGGTGACAAGGCCACATAACCACTCCAAAAAGAAAAACAGAGCAAAAACCAATTAAATTAAAATAAAAAGAAAAGGGCCAAAAACTAGGCTGTTACAAACCTTCCCCCCCCCCCCCTTAAAGAAATCTCGTCCTCGAGATTTGGTTGCTCAGGAAACAAGTATGACTTTAGGACACCGTTTCCAACTCGGGTATCCTTTTTTCCTTTATTTATTGTTCCCACAAGAATTTCATATGATTTTTTCCCTTGCTCTAGGGTGGTTTGCTTCACCTTTCCCAGATTCTGACGGATCTTTGCTCATATACCAATTCTTTTTTTTACTGACGTTGATTCTCCATACCTGTGGTGATATCCAATGGATCTGAGTATACATTTTCTTTTGGTCATGAAAACCTTTTTACATCTGTCATGGGGTTGCTTTAAATAAATGCAGACCTTTTGGTTTCAATAAATGTCGAGAATCATGGACATCTTTTGGCGGGATCTGACTGCTCATAGGTGGTACTGATTTATTTTGATTTGCCCCTTTGGTTCGAGCATGAGATAGGTACCAATGATTCGACTGCCTTTCGTCAGGAGCAATATAATGGTGTATGGAGTTATAGCTGTGTCATACCTCAAATATTTTCATCTTGAGACTGGCCTGACAGGGGCTGACGGACAATGCTTTTCCTGATAGACTGGCCGTGTGCTTTATTCCGTTGGTGAGTATACTAGGTCTGAGCTGGTTGTTTGGATTTTGATTTTCTCATATTGTCGGTATACCCATTTGGATTTTCCACACTAACCATCCCAACCGGGTCAGCGGGACATGAAATCCTTGTAAAAAAGAGTAGGCCGCTGAGAGTATGCCTTTGTGGATCCATATGGAATTACAGCCTCCGACTGATTTGGGTATCCGGACCCTGATGGTCGTGCAAAACTCATCATACCTTTGTTGTCAGTCTGACCTTTTAACGGTCATGATTTTCTTTGTTGGGATACCTTACTGAAATAACTTGGCCACACATGTCCTTGATTATTCGTATGACCAGGGACGTGATTAGTGCAATATTTTTTACATTATTCCCTTGTGCCTGTTTTTTGACCTGGGTCCGCACATATATGACATATAATCGGGACTTGTAGCGGTACAGAGCCTGTTGTTGAGGCCAATCATACAAGAAGGTGACAATGTTTTAAGGCATCTCCTTGTCAGTTGCGGGAATGTGACCTTGATGACCTTTATCAAGACTGTTGGTTCTGTGATGTCATCCCCAGAATCTTGTCAATTCTTGTGATTTATGGGATGTGTCTCTGCTTATTTTCCTTTGCCTGACTCGTGAGGTTGTGGGATCCGCACTTTCCTTAGGTATATCTGCTGGATCCTTGCCGTACCTTGTATGAGTGACTGATATGATTGGGGATACATGCTCACAATATATATGATTCACATGCAACCAAACATTAGCTTTCTGAAGAAGACACATGCCCTGACGGATTTGTGCTTCCGACAAAATGTTGCGAGTCTGATTCTTGAGCGGTACTGCTTATCATATAACTTCTGAGGATGGTGTATTAGTATGATACTGACGCAGACTGAATGGCTTACGAGAGAAGCCATCCGAGTAGCTTGCTGAGGAAGACTTGTTATCTTCTGCTCAAATATTTTGTCTGGGTGTCGTGCAGAAGAAGGCTCTATTGCTTACACACGAAGCTTGGTCTGATCATTGTGCTGGAGAAGCCTGAGTTCCGTACTTGAGAAGCTTCTCCTCGGGTATACTTGTTGAGAAAAATTCATTTCCGACTGTCAAAAGCTTTTACCAAGGTATCTTGCTAAGAAAGACCGGGTATCTTGGACCGGAAATTGTGCACATATCATGCTGAGGAAAATCGAGGAGCCTTGCATCATAAATTTCTTCCGATAGCGTGTGGAGGAAGACTGAGTTTCTCATTTTCAAAACTTCATACTATGATATGCAGACTGAAATCTACACACACGCCCATAATATTCGGTGGCTGATTATTTGCATGAGGAAATTGGTTTGACTGTCTACCTTGAGCATATCACATTCTGACTTTATTTTGGATGATAACATATTTCAAGCATCATGCATTGCTGAGCCAAAATTTTGTATATGATCCATGCATTTGACTAAAAATGTACCATTGATCTCGTACCTGACTTGTCTTGCTGCTGACTTGATCATTACTGTTGTGAGGATTTTGTGCTGATGTAGACTTGAGTTATCAGTACTGTTGTGAGGAGTGCACAGTAATGCAAAATTGATTATCAGCCTCAAAATCAGATATTCCCCGTTTCACTGCAGTCGGGTGAGAATTCCATTCGGTTTAGCTAAGCTTCCAAATATTTGAACTCCTTATTACTTCTTCGAGTCTGGTGTCAGTTGATGAGCAACTATTTATGGGGGAAAAATAATGTAATACCGGGGCCCAAAAACAAAGAAGCAAAAGAAAACTCAACTAAACAAAAGCACACAACAACAATCAATTCACACACAATCAATGTCACATATTACTGCTAGTCACACAACATATGCATGCCTACTTAAGCACACAAATCTCGCGGGGTCTCCGGTTCTACAATCTAGTATGCTGTGACGGTGTGCACGAGGACGAATAAATGTGTGGAAGAATTGGTGTAAACAGCGCTACACCAAGTGCTAGCTTAGCCAGGTAGCAACCCGGACTAGCTCGAAGGCGAGAACACACTCGATAAACCTATAGTGGGACATGAAGGTCACAACCACATTATTATCAAGCGGACGGAAAAGATCCGTACTCGTCCAAGAAATAGGATAGCGGGGAAAACTGCGGCTCCTGACATTGCCCTTTCTTGATAACTAAGATCATTAAGGGTTGCCAACACGACAAAATAAAAGAGCGATTTGGGATAGAAGCATGTCCATCACCGAAACAATAGGCGGGGCTGAAAGGAGGATATCGGCGAGATACCTGAGCACCAGTTTTGCAAACGGTGTCGGGATCACTTGGCATCACTCTGCTGGGATAGAAATGACACCAAACACCGAAGAACGAGAAAGAAAAGAAAAACTGGAGAAATGCAAAGGCTGAGCTATAGTGGATCCGAACGGATGCCAGCTACACTCACCAGATAAACCGTTAGCAACAAATACTAAGGCTATATGCATGCTATGCAACAAACAAATGCAGCAACCAAATGCAATAAACAAGGCAGACTTTAAACTACCGGTTTCTACCACTCGCGTTGACTAGGGCGTCCTACAGCCAGACCTGCTCTGATAACAAGCTTGTGGCATCCCGGCTCAGAGAAAACCGAAACGCCCCGTATTCCATCCCAGAGATCGAGGAGAAGTCTTCTGGAATACGGCACTGCTCAGCATAGAACAAACCAGCTCTCTATTGCAACACGAATATGAATACAAGGGTTCCGATATTACGATGAATAACATCGGTACGGCGACACTTCGCCATCCTCAGTTGCTCTATACAAGAAGCATAACAACTCGAAGCACCGGAACAACTACTGGCAGCGGAACAACGACGACGGTGGTGAACTCTACTGCGTAGGGACTCTGGCTGGAACGCTTATCCTAGCTCGCATGAACGGAAACCACGACAAGCAATCGAGCAATCACGACATGACCTGCAAACTGGCATGACACGCCAGGTCAGTACATTGAATGTACTTGCAAGCTCACAATAACCAGAAGTATTTAAGACAAACAATAGCATGGCAATTATAGATTAACCAGGAATTTATCATGAGATCATCAGAATAACATAGCATGAACAACATGAACATAATACCGCTAGAAAAATATGAGCATGGCATGAACATATAAATCTGACGATACTAGCATGCAACTTGATGACACTATATGCACCATTTACTCTGCTCGGGTTATCTTGTAACCAAATGGTGATCATTCCGGCGATCACAACCATGACCAACACTTGGTCTCAAACGGTGATCATTCCAGCGATCACAACCAACTTAACTCATCATCGAACCGTGGTTCTTATTAAGCACATTATTATTAATTACTGTTGACTCAAAGTGTGACCAACTACGAACTGGGCCCTTATCCACGGGCACGGCAATCAATAGGTTTAATATACACTCTGCAGAGGTTAGTACACTGTACCCACACCACGGAACACATGGCCTCACACTCCCATTCGGGTGGACCAACGGCGTTCTAACAAAACCGATCTACTGCCATGACACTCTCCCGGCCACTCCGACTCACTCCTCACTGGGCCAGTCCTGGGTGGCCCCGTGTCTACCAAAGACACCAACGACCACCGTCGTGGCCAAACATAAACAGTCCCAAACGAGGACCCGGATCCATAACAACAACAACGGGCACACAAGGCTTATGTCTGCCTACCTGATCAGGGTAGCGTGCGCCCATAACCTTCCCTCGTTGGAGGCACCGGTGAGAGGCACGACAATAGACCCAGTTAGGACCTTCCCATAAAGGTAAGCGTGGTTGCACTGGTCAGTTCGATATGGTGGCACCATGACTCAGCCAATAGTAGTTCAATTTTAATTTAATCCGGTTAAACTTGAATGCAATATGCTGAGCCATGATAAAATAACATGATGCAATTACAATGCATGAGCATGATATCAACATAATCATGAGGGTACAACATAACTATCCACCATATCAACAATGAACCATATCCAACTGAGCATGGCATAATGATGAGCATGAATATTACAAGTACAACACTACTCATAGCATAACATGACCATTATCATCAACCATCAATAACATGCAAGAACTCATCAGTAACATTACCGAGTAAACACTTAACCAACTAATAGCAAAGGAACAATGCATATTAACAGTACTCGGTAACTAACGTTAGTCATGCACCGAAGAACATGACCAACCCAACATGTACTACTATCAAGCATAGCAATATGAAAGTAATACTAACAAGTAGTTCATGATAACAAGGTGCAAGAAACATAGCATGACGATAATCACCGATCCACAAGCATGACCGAAACTACGACAGCACTAGCAAAACAAACATACAATTATTAAAGATTCAATTTGAAAAACCAATGCTACTGCATGGCTATCATGCAAGTGGTGGTTGTGGCTTGCCTGGGGATGAAGAAGGCACCGGTGAGAAGTGCGGTGAAGCCGCGGAAAGATTTGCCGGAAACAGTTCTCTCTCGGAGGGGCTGTTTATGTGCAAGGGAAAAAAGGTGATTTTCAGAATGTCAAAACATCATGAAAATGTTACCAACAGAACGGGCTCATTGAAACGAAGAAGTTGGCTTTGGATTTACCTGATTTGGATTTGTGGTTGAAAAGTTATAAAGGGTTGTATTCTAGGGACCAATATGTGAATATTTTCATCATCAACAAGTCCCTGGCGGCAGAAAATAGAAAACACCTTTCAGAGGAATACGTTTTCAGAGCTGAGAAAACATATTCTAGGCTGAAGTAGAACGAAAGTATGCTTTCCCAAGAGGAAAACATGTTCTCAAGAATACGTCTCCACTTAACGTTCCTGGGCCCGGGGGTGTGTGACTGGCACGTGGGGTCCAGGCACAGGGGGAAGGGGGCACGGGCGCTGTCTTCTTCCTCCCGCTCACCCTATTCCTAGCGTGAACAGAGGGGGAGCAGGGGAGGAAGCGGCCAAGGGGCCGGCCGGCTCCGGCGATCCCCGGCCCGGGCGAGGGCACCAATAGGACCGCAGGGCTGCGCCACACCAGTTCAGAGGAACAGCTGCCACCGGGGAGGAGTGGAGGGCGCGGAGACGGGAGGCTACAAAGAGCTTCGAGCGGCGGAGCTGGCCTTGGGGATGCGTGACTAGGGGCACTCCGGCGAGGGGTGAAGGGTTGGGGCGGCTCAGTGGGACGAGGGGGGGTCTAGTGGAGGTGGTGGGGAGAATAGGGGAGGCCTGTGGTGGCCGGGCCCAAGCCGAGGCCGAGGCGGCCATGGAGGATGACTGCGACCAACGGCGAGATCGGAGCACTCTGGTGGTCGAGGAGACTTGGGGAGAGGCTGGTGAGGTGTGGAGGAGTTTGGGGGTCCTTATATAGGCGCGGAGGAGGGCTCTAGAGCTCACGGACGAGCTCTCGACCAAGCTTTAATGGCGGGCAGAGGCTGGACGCGGCACAGGCACGGCTCTAGCGACGCATTGATGGCGAACGACGACGAAGCAGCGACGCAGGGAGATGCAGTCGAGCACAGGCGAAGCAGCAACGTTTGAGGTCGAGACGAGGAGGGAGGAGATGAGCATAGTGGCCGGACCGAGCCAGAGCTTGCACTATGTGTGACGCCAGCATGATCACCACGGGCACTGGTGCAAACGGCGCGTTCTGGCTGGGCCGACCATGTCCAGTAGATAGACCTTAGTGTCCTTAGTCAAAATGAAGAAATAAATCGGTCCAGGGGCAAAGAAGAGATTTGCAAATGGCCCCAAAGCAAGCCAGCAGCCAAGTGTTTGTGCTGTGCAGTGGGGACACTAGCTTGGTAATGCATTAAATAGTTTGCATGGTGATGATCACACACTGAGGAGATTAAAATGGCAAAGTTTCAGCTCAAGAAGAGGACTTTAGCTAGTGGTTGCTGTAGAAACCACTATAATGGTCAGAATTAGGGATTTTGATGATGAACTCACATGAAGCATCAACTTGAGCTGAAATTTGGCAAGGCTTAGGGATTGGGACATAGTAAGATTCTGTAAAAATTTCATACCAATTGGACAAGCCAAAGTGGTACTTGCCTCACAAACATCTCCTCGGGATAGAAACTTGCAAAAAATCCAGAGGAATATTTGCTTGATGAATTGGTCCCAAATTTAGTGGAGAGAGGTTTTATGGTCATGAGAATACTCTAGAAAACTTTCAGGCAAAATGAAGCAATATAAACTGTACTTGCTTCACAATCTGAAAATATTGCCAGAACCAAAGATTTGGTCTTATGCTCACATAGACAATTTGATGGGGCTGGAATTTGGAGGAGTGTGCTAATATGAGTTCATGAAGGAGTGTGCAAAATTTCCACTCATTTGGATAACCCTAGCTAGCACTTCCTTCACAAAGGCTTTCCTCAGACAGGAACTTTGAAAAATCACCGAGGAAGTTTTGCTAGGCAAATAAAGTTGAATTTTGGCACATGTCAATTATTTGGACAGTAAAAGATGTCCAAAAAGGTTGGGGTCAAATGGGAAAATATAAATAGCACTTGCTTCACAATGTGCCATTTAGGACAGCAGAGGAAATGAATTTATTGAGCTTGATGAGAAATATGGTCAATGAAATATTTTTCCATATTTGAGGAAGATATGACCCAACCAATTTATAAGAATTATTTGGAGATTTTTGGATGGGCAGAAATATAGGTTGCTTCACAACCTAGGGCAGACAGGGTTATTCCTTTAATAGAAAAAGGAATTTTCGCTAGAAAAAGAAATTAGGGTTTGGTCAAGCAGTGGAGTGACATGATCTTGTCAAAGTTTTTAGGATGATGAGCCACTTGGGAGAGGAAATGAAGATGATTTCCCAGGTGACAAGGCCACAGAACCACTCCAAAAATAAAAACAGAGCAAAAACCAATTAAATTAAAAGAAAAAGAAAAGGGCCAAAAACAAGGCTATTACATCCCGCTTGACGTGTATGCACGGAGGGATTCAACATTGGCAGAAGGTTTCTCAGTTGCCCCTTAGAGGTTAGTGTTAAGTTCGTCATTTTAGTTGAGTTAATGCCACCGCTCATCCTGAATACTATTTAACATTGGCAGGGATATGAGGCTTGTGCCTTTGTTAATTGGCTGGATGAAGAATGGCATGGCAGGGCTCGGAGTGTTATCACCAAGCTTGCAGAGGATAATGTAAAGCTGAAGAAGAAATTGACTAATCTAGAGTGTACAATCAGTACAATGAAGAAAGAAAGAATCAATCACATGCAATAGATAAAAGTGAGAGACAAGAAGGAAATAGCATGTGTAGTTGTGGTTGCCGCATTAGCCATGTTCTATGCGTTGTGTTGCAATGATGATTAGGGGTTTTGTTTGAAAGTATTGCTAAAGCACATCTAGATTTGCTCTCAGTAATGCACATCTAGATGTGCTCTAAGTGATGCACATCTAGGTCCTATGCCATTGATGTTACGCGAAGATTCGTGCAGATATTTTCATTTGTCTTTTTTCTTTTCCTTTGTAGTTCGATTATTACTGGCTTCATTAATAAGAAGAGCTCGATGTATTGCTTGCCAACTGTCCTACTCCGTTCATACTGGTGCATAACTCACATTACAAAAACCAAACAATCCCAAAACTCGTTCCTTGTTTTTTGTCCTGAAAAAAGAAATCAGCCAATAGGAGTCCTGGAGCCTGTATATGCATTCAATGACTTCAGACTACTTAACATGCAATGGTTAATTCTCTGCATGCAATGGTATTGATTACCAAATAATCATCAAGCTCTCTCGTTCCCACCCCCACCCAAGTTGCTGATATGGAGGGAGTAGTACTATGAAAAATGCTTGTTTCATATTTGGACGCTCCAACGCGTGTGCGTAATTATCACATTGAGAACTGCGTAACCCCAGGAATTTGGAGCTACTGGGTACAAATAATTGCAGTTGATTATATCAGCGGTTAGATAATACGTCAACCCCCCACTTCAATGGACATTCCTCTTCTCTAAATACCCCTCTTAAGTTTCCTCCATCTTCATCGTCCCCGACCGGCCGTGCTACACACTTGCACACACTCTGCAATCTCGCTTTCTCGTGGTTTGTATACGTACCACAACCATGTTGAGCGACAACAAGGACGATAGTTCCGCCGGTAGTCTCGCGCCCAATGATAGGTCAACATCGGAATCATCGCGCTCGTCTTCCATGAGTCCGGCGTCGAGCCCAAACCTCAATTTTATCCGGATCATGGAAGGGATGCCACCTCTAGAGTAGTCAGACGAAAACTAGACGGAGGAGGAGCCGTCGAAGGACAAAGAAGAGGACGGTGATCATGATGAGGAGTAATGGTCGAACGAGGAGGAGGACGATGACAACATCAATGACGATGACGATGACGGTGGTGATGAAAAGCCAATGGTAGGAGGCAAGAAGCTTCCTCGCCGAGATGATATCACGGGGCAATCCAACAACAACAAGAAGAAGAAGGACTAAATTAAGCAGACTGTATATATCTCTGTTTCTGTTTGCTCATATTAATTCGTTATCTCTGTTTCCCCTGTCAATCTCATCGTAGATGGTTAGTAATATGCATTCGATAGAGATCTTTTACATTATCGCCCACAGTTTGGTTTCTTGAATTGCGTGCCCTGTCAAGCACACAATTCACAAACAAGACCGTATGGGTTGTCTATAATGATCGCACACAATTCTTATTACCGACCTGTTTGTCGGGTATCGCACACAACTTGTTATACCGAATTGTTTGTGTTCAACCCAATCATCGCAAACGGTTCATCGGAGTGAACTATATGCCGTATGTCGCACACACCTTGATCTGGCTTCCCGTTTCTGTTGTTTTGTCTCATCGTAAATAGTTCGTAGGGATCAACCATATGCCTCGCATCACACACGCAACTAAAATATGAATCGTGTTTGATGTATCCACCATCACAAATGTTTTGCATCCTTTTTGATAGTTTTTTACATCACCATTTGCGATTAATGCATCACACACAGTTTCGTCGAAGGGTATCTGATTAGTGTCGTGCTGGCAGCATCCTGCAGTAGTGTAGGTAGAAACTGTGAAAATGTCTTAATCACATCCAGAATAACATGGCACAGTGACAGTGTCTGAATCACATCTCACAAATGATTTGTAATAACGGAAGTGAGGCTAACCTTCTCTTTACATGCCAAAAACTTCCTCCCATTGTCCACAGAGTCAAATGTAACTAATTTCACGCATGGATATTGATGGTGACAACAAGCAGGCAGATCTTCAGCCACCCCGCTCCATTCGTTGCAAGTGATGGTCCTAGGGAGCTACAGGAGGAAGAAATGACTGAAATTGGTCGTCCGGTTAAAATCCTTTATTCCTAATCATAACCTGAGAGAGAGAGGATAGAGAAATACCCAGTTGGTGAAAGAGTCATCGTCTTCGGATCAAGGAATCATTGTAGAGGTCTTTGTTGAAGACCATGGTGAGCGCGGCGGTCGGATGCGAGCCGACGAGAGCGAGGAAGTAGCTATAGCTTGGGAATGAAGGAAATAAGAAATGGGGGAAATGTGACTTGTGGTCAGGGAGAAAAGGGGGTGGGGAGGGGGGAGAGTTAGATATTTCGGTGGTAGGCCAAAAATTATGAAAGGTGGAGGGAAACTTTGTGCGTAGTGCCGCCGGACACCATTCACCTTGAACGACTGTATGCATCGCAAATGATTCTTCTACTTTATGAGCATGTGATGAGTTTGATCATTCAAATTTTGGTGGAGATTTTCCTGGGTACCATGCTCATCCACGTCATTGAATAGTTTAACATCGGTTGCTAATTTGGGTACACAAAAGAGCCTATAGCACACATACCACACTTACTGAATCAAGAAATTTTAGTAATTAAATAGAGCCAGTTGACCTAAACATTGCTCTAACAAAAGACCAATGTTATAACCAAAGGCTAAGTACACATAATTTTAATAAAGTTGCCGATGCGCCGCCCTATGCCTCACTGGTGTAAGATTAGACATCGATGACTTGTCCTGGCGACATGCCACCGTTAGTGGACTCCGCGTCCCCCAGGGTGAAGTCGACCACGTCATCATCCTCGTCCTCGGCGTTGCCCTTAAAGTTGTAGTACTCGTAGTAGTGGCTGCGCCAGAGCTCGCATTGGTACAGGCTCTTCTCTACCTCCTCCTCAGCCACGCGCAACTCCTCCTACCTGCGCTCCTCGATCTCCGCCACCTCCTGCATCTCCAGCTCCCGCCTGGCGATCTCATGAGGAAGCAGGTGCTCCATGGTCTCTGCCGCGTTTTCGGACGTGGGTTGCTTGCTGGATTCCGAGGAGGCCTAGAATATCTTGGCGTGTGCGTCCTCGATCTTGGCATGGAGGGCCTCGGCCCGGGCCAGGGTGACATTGGTGGCACGGATAGTTGCTCAAGTGCTCTCGGTGTTTGCAGCCACTGTTGGAGCATATGCTGCAGCCGTCTCGGCTACTGCAGCTGCCCTGTCGGTTGCCGCAGACGCCCTCTTGGCGGATGCACCCACGCTCAATGCGTCTGTGGTGGCGCTTGGGGAGGACGTGGCCACCATATGGGCCTGATAACCCACAAGTATAGGGGATCACAACAGTTTTCGTGGGTAGAGTATTCAACCAAAATTTATTCAAGGGGAGCCAAAGAATATTCTCAAGTATTAACAGTTGAGTTGTCAATTCAACCGCGCCTGAAAGACTTACTATCTGCAGCAAAGTATTTAGTAGCAAAGTAATATGATAGTAGTGGTAATGGTAGCAAAAGTAATAGTAGCAGTTTTATAGCAAGCATAACAGTGGCAACGGTAAAGTAACTAAGCGGAGATCAATATGTGAAAAGCTCGTAGGCATTGGATGAGTGATGGATAATTATGTCGGATGCGATTCCTCATGCAACAATTATAACATAGGGTGACACAGAACTAGCTCCAGTTCATCAATGTAATGTAGGCATGTATTTCGAATATAGTCATACGTGCTTACGGAAAAGAACTTGCATTACATCTTTTGTCCTACCCTCCCGTGGCAGCGGGGTCCTATTGGAAACTAAGGGATATTAAGGCCTCATTTTAATAGAGTACTGATATGTCCATTTTGCATCATGCTTTTATATCGATATTTATTGCATTATGGGCTGTTATTACACATTATGTCACAATACTTATGCCTATTCTCTCTTAGTTTACAAGGTTTACATAAAGAGGAAGAATGTCGGCAGCTGGGATTCTGGGCTCAAAAAGGAGCAAATATTAGAGACCTATTCTGCACAGCTCCAAAAGTCCTGAAACATCATGGAAGCTATTTTAAGAATATATAAAAAATACTGAGCGCAAGAAGTTCCAGAGGGGGCCCACACCCTGGCCATGAGGGTGGGGGCGCGCCCTACCCCCTGGCCGCGCCCCCTGCCTCATGGGCTCCCTGGTGGCCCTCTGATGCCCATCTTTTGCTATATGGAGTCTTTCATTGAGGAAAAAATCATAAGCAAGCTTTCGGGATGAGACTCCGCCGCCACGAGGCAGAACCTTGGCAGAACCAATCTATGGCTCTGGCGGAGCTGTTCTACCGGGGAAACTTCCCTCCGGGAGGGGGAAATCATCATCATCATCATCACCAACGATCCTCTCATCGGGAGGGGGTCAATATCCATCAACATCTTCACTAGCACCATCTCCTCTCAAACCCTAGTTCATCCCTCATATCCAGTTCTTGCCTCTAAGTATAGGATTGGTACATGTAGGTTGCTAGTAGTGTTGATTACTCCTTGTAGTTGATGCTAGTTGGTTTACTTGGTGGAAGATCATATGTTCAGGTCCTATATGCACATTAATACCCCTCTGATTATGAACATGAATATGCTTTGTGAGTAGTTATGTTTGTTCCCGACGACATGGGAGAAGTCTTGCTATTAGTAGTCATGTGAATTTGGTATTCGTTCGATATTTTGATGAGATGCATGTTGTCTCTCCTCTAGTGGTGTTATGTGAACGTCGACTACATGACACTTCACCATAATTTGGGCCTAGAGGAAGGCATTGTGAAGTAATAAGTAGATGATGGGTTTCTAGAGTGACAGAAGTTTAAACCCTATTTTATGTGTTGCTTCGTAAGGGGCTGATTTGGATCCATATGTTTCATGCTATGGTTAGGTTTACCTTAATACTTATGTTGTAGTTGCGGATGCTTGCAATAGAGGTTAATCATAAGTGGGATGCTTGTCCAAGTAAGGATAGTACCCAAGCACCGGTCCACCCACATACCAAATTATCAAAGTACCGAACGCGAATCATATGAATGTGATGAAAACTAGCTTGACGATAATCCCCATGTGTCCTCGGGAGTGCTTTTCTCTATATAAGAGTTTGTCCAGGCTTGTCCTTTGCTACAAAAAGGATTGGGCCACCTCGCTGCACTTTATTTACTTTTGTTACTCGTTGCTCGTTACAAATTATCATATCACAAAACTATCTATTACCTATAATTTCAGTGCATGCAGAGAATACCTTGCTGAAAACCCCTTATCAATTCCTTCTGCTCCTCGTTGGGTTCGACACTCTTACTTATCGAAAGGACTACGATAGATCCCCGATACTTTTGGGTCATCAAGATTCTTTTCTGGGGCCGTTGCCGGGGAGTGAAGCGCCTTTGGTAGGTGGAATTTGGTAAGGAAAAGAAATTATATAGTGTGCTGAAATTTACTGTCACTTGTTACTATGGAAAGTAATCCTTTGAGGGGCTTGTTCGGGGTATCTTCACCTCGACCAGTAGAGCAAAGAGTTGCTCCTCAACCTACTGAACCTACTGAAAATGAAAATTTCTACTTTGAATTTCCT
Organism: Triticum aestivum; assembly: GCF_018294505.1. NCBI lineage: Eukaryota > Viridiplantae > Streptophyta > Magnoliopsida > Poales > Poaceae > Triticum > Triticum aestivum. The sequence continues at coordinate 426,438,451 of NC_057803.1, read as the reverse complement.
TCAGGTATGATAGAAAAACTGCTAGCTAATCCTTTTGCAGGAGATGGAACATTACATCCTGATGAGCACCTAATATATGTGGATGAAGTTTGTGGATTATTTAAGCTTGCAGGTATGCCCGATGATGTTATCAAGAAGAAGGTCTTCCCTTTATCTTTGGAGGGAGATGCATTGACATGGTATAGGCTATGTGATGATATGGGATCATGGAACTACAAACGATTGAAATTGGAATTTCATCAGAAGTTTTATCCTATGCATCTTGTTCATCATGATCGTAATTATATATATAATTTTTGGCCTCGCGAAGGAGAAAGCATCTCTCAAGCTTGGGGGAGGCTAAAATGAATGTTATATTCATGCCCCAATCATGAGATCTGAAGAGAAATGATTATCCAAAAAATTTATGCTCGGCTTTCTGATAATAATCGCACCATGCTGGATACTTCTTGTGCTGGCTCTTTTATGATGAAGACTATTGAATTCAAATGGGATTTATTGGAAAGAATTAAACACAACTCTAAAGATTGGGATCTCGACGAAGGTAAGGAGTCAGGTATGACACCTAAGTTTGATTGTGTTAAATCTATTATGGGTACCGATGTTTTTCGTAAATTTAGCACTAAATATGGACTTGACTCTGAGATAGTAGCTTCTTTCTGTGAATCTTTTGCTACTCATGTTGATCTCCCTAAGGAGAAGTAGTTTAAATATAATCCTCCCATTGAAGTAAAAGTAGTTGCACCTATTAAAGTTGAAGAAAAGACTATCACCTATAATAATACTATTGTTCCTACTGCTTATGTTGAGAAACCACCTTTTCCTGTTAGGATAAAAGATCATGCTAAAGCTTCAATTGTGGTTCGTAAAAGCAATATTAGAACCTATACACCTCCTGAGCAAGTTAAAGTTGAACCTAATATTGCTATTGTTAAGGATCTCTTGGCTGATAATATTGATGGCATGTTATTTATTTCTGTGATGAAACTGCTAGAATTGCTAAACCTTGTGCTAAAGATAAACATAGACCTGTGGTAGGCATGCCTGTTATTTCTGTTAAAATAGGAGATCATTGTTATAATGGCTTGTGTGATATAGGTGCTAGTGCCAGTGCAATACCTATTGACTTATACAAATAAATTATGCATGATATTGCACCTGCTGAGTTAGAAGATATTGATGTCACAATCAAACTTGCCAATAGAGATACTATTTCACCAATAGGGATTATTAGAGATGTTGAAGTCTTGTGTGGGAAAACTAAATATCCTGTTGATTTTCTTGTTCTTGGTTCCCCAAAAGATAGCTTTTGTCCCATTATATTTGGTAGACCTTTCTTAAACATTGTTAATGCTAGGATAGACTGCAAAAAGGATGTTGTTACTATTGATTTAGGTGATATGTCTCATGAGTTCAACTTTTCTAAATTTCGTAGACAACACCGTGAAGCGGAACTGCCTAGTAAAGATGAAATTATTGGTCTTGCTTCTATTGCTGTACCTCCTGGTGATCCTTCAGAACAATATTTGCTAGACCATGAAAATGATATGTTTATGAATGAAAGAAGGGAAATAGATGAGGTGTTCTTTAAACAGGGACCTATTCTGAAACACAACTTTCCTGTTGAAATCTTAGGGGATCCTCCTCCACCCAAGGGTGATCCCGTGTTTGAGCTTAAACCATTGCCTGATACTCTTAAATATGCTTATCTTGATGAAAAGAAGAAATATCCTATTATTATTAGTGCTAACCTTTCAGAGAATGAGGAAGAAAAAATATTGAAAACTCTGAAGAAGCACCGTGCTGCTATTGGATATACTCTTGATGATCTTAAGGGCATTAGTCCCACTCTATGTCAACACAATAAATTTGGAAAAAGATGCCAAACCAGTTATTGATCACCAACGACGACTGAATCCTAAGATGAAAGAAGTGGTAAGAAAATAAATACTAAAGCTCCTTGAGGCAGGTATAATTTATCCCGTTGCTGATAGTCAGTGGGTAAGTCCTGTCCATTGTGTTCCTAAGAAGGGAGGTATTACTGTCATTCCTAATGATAAAGATGAATTGATTCTGCAAAGAATTATTACATGTCATAGGATGGTAATTGATTTCCGAAAATTAAATAAGGCTACTAAAAAAGATCATTACCCCTTACCTTTCATTGATCAAATGCTAGAAAGATTATCCAAACACACACATTTTTGCTTTCTAGATGCTTATTCTGGTTTCTCTCAAATACCTGTGTCAGCTGATGATCAATCAAAGACCACTTTTACTTGCCCTTTCGGTACTTTTGCTTATAGACGTATGCCTTTTGGTTTATGTAATGCACCTGATACCTTTCAAAGATGCATGATGGCTATATTCTCTGACTTTTCTGAAAAGATTTGTGAGGTTTTCATGGACGATTTCTCCGTTTATGGATCCTCTTTTGATGATTGCTTAAGCAACCTTGATCGAGTTTTGTAGAGATGTGAAGAAACTAACCTTTTCTTGAATTGGGAGAAGTGCCACTTTATGGTTAATGAAGGTATTGTCTTGGGGCATAAAATTTCTGAAAGGGGCATTGAAGTTGATAAAGCTAAAGTTGATGCTATTGAAAAGATGTCGTGTCCCAAGGACATCAAAGGTATAAGAAGTTTTCTTGGTCACGCTGGCTTTTATAGGAGGTTCATTAAGGACTTCTCAAAAATTTCTCGGCCTCTGACTAATTTATTACAAAAAGAAATACCGTTCGTCTTTGATGATGATTGTGTAGAAGCATTTGAAATACTTAAGAAAGCATTGATCTCTGCACCTATTGTTCAGCCACCTAATTGGAATTTACCTTTTGAAATTATGTGTGATGCTAGTGATTATGTAACATCCCAAATTTTCAATTTGGAATGTTATACATTAGGTCATCATGCATATCATATTTTTCTCGCATTTTCTGATCCTAGAAAATTTCACGCAACTCAAGGACCCTCGGAGAGAGTTGGAAGTTTCATTATTTTCATATTTGGGATTTCTCAAATTTTGAAAATAGGATCATTTGGATTTATTTAATTATCTTCATAAAGTTTTTCCTATAAAAATTTTTAGAGAGGGAATAATATGACTTTCCCAAATTTAGGAAAAATGAAGATTTAATAAATAAATCCATTTTGGTTTTTGCCGGAGTTTTATTTGCCTTAGGGAAAAATGCGTGTTTTTAAAAAAATTGCATTTTAGGCCCCGAGTAAAGTTCATTTTGTTCGACTCATTTTTAGGAGTCGGGGAAAGTTTACTTTATTGATTTTGGAGTTCGTTTAGATTTTTTTTTATTTTTTTCTCTGCGCGCGAGACCGTTTTAAAAAAAAAAAAAGCTGCAGCGCCTTGGGCCAAAGGCCCAAGCTGCTAGCCGCCGGCCAAGGCCACAAGGCCACAAGGCCACCGCGCGCGCACGCACCAAGGGGGCCAGGGAGCCACTCCTTTTTGCCTTGTCCTAGTAGGACTCTTTTCCTACTTCGTTTATTCCGTATCTAATCCTAGATCTATTCCT